>NC_092382.1:75189582-75322082 GCF_030028105.1 Mobula birostris
CCAAAAATACTTTATTCAGAAATATTACAAACTAAAAATAATTACATACAGGAAAAGAAAACCATTCGTTGACTGTGAGTCCTTATTCAATACAGTTATTAACAATAAAAATTTTGCGTTGACTCTGTTCATTTACAAATGAAAGATGTTTACAGTAAATCATGCGTTTACTCTCAACCCTTGGTCAAGAGTTAAGACTTATTAACAATCAAAATTTTCAACAATAAAGGCAGGCAATGGCTCTAATACTTTCCCAAATTAACAATTCCACCCACTCCTTGGGCACCATGTTGATTATCTGTCCACACCGCTGATGAGGGTCGGTCTCCTCCCCACCCAACCTCTCCCCCTCCTACGGGTGATGAACGTTAAACTGTGGTCCTTCCCCACTGGGCCTTCGCGGTGGCTGCACCAAGTTTGAGTGCATCCCTCAGAACGTACTCCTGCAGACGAGAGTGTGCCAGTCGGCAGCATTCAGTCACGGACATCTCCGTCAGCTGGCAGACCATCAAGTTTCGGGCCGACCAAAGAGCGTCTTTCACCGAATTGATGATCTGCCAGCAGCACCGGATGTTGATCTCCGTGTGCGTCCCCGGGAACAGCCCGTAGATCACGGAGTCCTCGGTAACGCAGCTGCTGGGCATGAATCTTAGTACTGTCCCTTCCATTCTCTTCCACACCTTCTTTGCGAACCCACAGTGTGCAAAGAGGTGAGCCACCGACTCCACCCCATTACAGTCCTCCCGTGGGCAGTGGGGTGTGGAGGAACTGTTCCGGGCGTACAGGAGGGATCTGACTGGGAGGGCCCCCCTCACCGCCAGCCAGGCGAGGTCTTTGTGCCTGTTGGTGAGATCTGGCGATGAGGCATTTTGCCAGATGAACTGGACGGTCTGCTCAGGGAACCACGCCACTGTGTCCATCACGTCCTTCTCCTGCAGTGCCTGCAGGACACTACGTGCCGACCACTGCCTGATGGCCCCGTGGTCAAATGCGTTGGTCTTGAAGGGAAAATATATCATCTGTCAACTCTGCCTATTCCTCTCGTAATCTTATAAACGTCTACACGAGGAATTCTGCAGATGCTGAAATTCAAGCAACACACATCAAAGTTGCTGGTGAACGCAGCAGGCCAGGCAGCATCTCTAGGAAAAGGTACAGTCGAAGTTTCAGGCCGAGACCCTTCGTCAGGACAAACTGAAGGAAGAGTTAGTAAGAGATTTGAAAGTTGGAGGGTGGGGGAGATCCAAAATGATAGAAGAAGACAGGAGGGGGAGGGATGGAGCCAAGAGCTGGACAGGTGATTGGCAAAAGGCATATGAGAGGATCATGGGACAGGTCACACCAGCCTGCGCCGCTCTGGAGAAAACAACCTCTCGTTATGGCTCATGCCCTCTAATCCAGGCAGTATCCTGGTAAACCTCCTCTGCGCCCTCTGCAAAGCCCCGACATCCTTCCGAGAGTGGGGGCGACCAGAACTGTGTGAAATACTCCAGATGTGGTCTAACTAGTTTTAAAAAGCTGTGTTACAAACTGTAACGTTTTGGAAACGAACCCGCAGCTGGAGTCTGGTTTTGATGTTAAAACCACTATCTTTATTAGTATCTACTTATTATATAGTAACTGAACGAACTAAAGGAAAGTTAACAGTGTTATGTGTGTATATTTGTGTAAATATAACAGCCAAACTTGCCGCTCACATCTCCTCTCACCTTAACTGTATGAGACATTTCAACCCCCAGTAAAATATATATCGTCTATCCACTCTATCTATACCTCTCGTAATCTTATAAACGGCAAGTTTATTTCTTTGCACAGAGTGGTGGGTAGCTGGAGTCCCTGCCTCGGGTGGGAGACTGAGGGAACAAAGCTTTGAGTCTTGAGATAATAAAGTAGGAAAATTCAGTAATCCACGGAATAAATGATGGGGGAGAGATATTTGTAATCCAGGGTGAAACGTAAAGAAAAGGCCGTTACATCAAAATAACTGTCGTCGAAGTTCTTATCCGTTGAATCCGTCCGCATACGAGTTATCAGCGAAAGTGACGAGTCACAGGAATACCGTCTTCCAGGGGTTACTATACAACACACCCAGGCAAGGGTTAACACAAGCGGTCCCCCAAGATATTCCAAAATTCACTCCTATGGATTATACAAAGTGATAGCCACATACATTCGTTGTGGTTCCGTGTACCGATGATCAACGCACTCTTGTGGGCACAGGAGACCTCCAAGCCTCAGCTGCGACAAACTGAAGCTATCAGCTTTTCCAGTCTCAGTCTCAGTCTCACTCTCTCTCTCTCTCTCTCTCTCTCTCTCTCTCTCTCTCTCTATATATATATATATATATATATATAGATAGATAGATAGATAGATAGATAGATAGATAGACTGGCCGACTGCCTGTCTGCAGATTGCTCTCTCTCTCTTATGGTTAAATCCACAGTCGGCGCCGTCAGCCTGTGACTGACGTCATAGTCCCGCCTCCTCACTCCGGCGCTCTTAAAGACACAGTCACAGTCCGACCGCAGGCTCGCAACAGCCGCAACACAACTTCCCGACTTTTCAACTCAGTGCTTCAACTAATAAAGACAACCATGACATTTGCCTTCTTAACCACCCGATCAATCTGTGCAGTCTCTTTCAGGACCGATGAACTTGGAGTCTAAGATCCCTCTGATCATCAACACTGTTCAGGGTTTTGCATTTAACAGTGTACTGTCTCATACATTCGACCAACCGAGCTGCCAAGATGATCATCACTAATCAAATCTCACTGAGATTTCTCAGGTCCTGTTGAATTTATTGCCAAGTGCACAAGTACGGGAAGGTGCAGGTACAGAGAAACACTGACTTGTGGCAGCATCACAGGCAAATACATTCAGATAACACACGGAACACAAATTATACGATTCTCTGTCAGTCACAATCTATAAATATGTTTTATGCCATTAACAATATATAAAATACATTGTGTCCTGATCAATATTAAAATATGCATTTTAGATAGATATCTAGATAGACATATTTTATTGATCCCGAGGGAAATTGGGTTTCGTTACAGTTGCACCGACCAAGAATAGAGTATAAATATAGCCATATGAAAACATAAATAATTAAATAAAAATATGTAAATTATGCCAGATGGAAATAAATCCGGGACCAGCCTATTGGCTCAGGGTGTCTGACACTCCATGGGAGGAGTTGTAAAGTTTGACGGCCACAGGCAGGAATGACTTCCTATGACGCTCTGTGTTGCATCTCGGTGGACTGAGTCTCTGACTGAATGTACTCCTGTGCCCAACCAGTACATTATGTAGTGGATGGGAGACTTTGTCCAAGATAGCATGCAATTTGGACAGCATCCTCTTTTGCATGTGAGATTTCCCTTGGCAAATCATATGGCCGGAGTCCAACAGCAAAAAAAAAAACTGTTTTATTCTAAGTCTTCTCTGTATTGCAATTGGAGTGGGTTTTATCTACACAGATGGCCATTTAACGTAAACACATACTTCATTCCATTCCTCAGCTCTTGTCTGAATTTCCTCCAGGTCAGTGTATAGATACAAGTATTGGTGCACACATTGAGAGTCTGCAACATGAACCCAAACTGCTGTAGTATATATACCGGTGAACTCAAATATCTGTCCAAGTAATAGTAATCTTCCTTTAGCCATTTCAGGGAATTAGCTACATAGGGAATCCAAAATGATATGAAATTATCTGAAATTGCAAACAAAGTGTACCACCTCACCTTTGTCCGGGCTGAACTCCATCTGCCATTTCTCAGACCACTTCTGCATCCTATCAATGTCTATCTGCAATCTTCTACAATCCTCCACACTATCTGAAAGAACACCAACCTTCGTGTCGTCTGCAAAATTGCCAACTCACCCCTCCTTCCCCACATCCAGGTCGTTAATAAAAGTCACGAAAGTTGGAGGTCCCAGAACAGATCCTTGTGGGACACCACTAGTCACAATCCTCCAGTCTGAATGTACTCCCTCCACCACCACCCTCTGCCTTCTGCAGACAAGTCAATTCTGAATCCACCTGGCCAAACTTCCCTGGATCCCATGACTTCTGACTTTCTGAATAAGCCTACCGTATGGAACCTTGTCAAATGCCTTACTAAAATCCATGTGGATCACATCCACTGCACTACCCTCATCTATATGCCTGGTCACCACCTCAAAGAACTCTATCAGACTTGTTAGACACGACCTGCCCTTCACAAACCTATGCTGACTGTCCCTGATCAGACCATGATTCTTTAAATGCCCATAGGTCCTACCTCTAATAATCTTTTCCAACAGCTTTCCCACCACAGACGTAAGGTTCACTGGTCTATAATTACCCGGACTATCCCTGCAACCCTTTTTTGAACAAGGGGACAACATTCGCCTCCCTCCAGTCCTCTCGTATCATTCCCGTGGGCAACGAGGACATAAAGATCCTGGCCAGAGGCTCAGCAATCTCTTCCCTCGCCTCATGGAGCAGCCTGGGAAATATTCCGTCAGGCCCCGGAGACTTATCCGTCCTAATGTATTTTAACAACACCAAGACCTTCTCTCCCTGAATATCAACATGCTCCAGAACATCAACCTCACTCATATTGTCCTCACCATCATCAAGTTCCCTCTCATTGGTGAATACCGAAGAGAAGTATTCATTGAAGACCTCGCTCACATCCACAGCCTCCAGGCACATCTTCCCACCTTTATCTCTAATCGGTCCTACCTTCACTCCTGTAATCCTTTTGTTCTTCACATAATTGAAGAATGCCTTGGGGTTTTCCTTTACCCTACTCACCAAGGCCTTCTCATGCCCCCTTCTTGCTCTCCTCAGCCCTTCTTAAGCTCTTTTCTTGCTACCCTATATTCCTCAATAGACCCTTCTGATCCTTGCTTCCAAAACCTCATGTATGCTTTCTTCTTCCACCTGACTAGATTTTCCACCTCACTTGTCACCCATGGTTCCTTCACCCTACCATTCTTTATCTTCCTCACCAGGACAAATTTATCTCTAACATCCTGCAAGAGATCTCTAAACATCGACCACTGGGGTCTTGAGTATTGAGCTTGGAGACAGACTGGGGTCTTGAGGCTTGAGTTTCAGACAGACTGGGGTCTTGAGGCTTGAGCTTGGAGACAGACTGGGGTCTTGAGGCTTGAGTTTGAGACAGACTGGGGCCTTGAGGCTTGAGTTTGAGACAGACTGGGGTCTTGAGGTTTGAACTTGGAGACAGACTGGGGTCTTGAGGCTTGAGTTTGAGACAGACAGGGGTCTTGAGGTTTGAGCATGGAGACAGGCTGGGGTCTTGAGGCTTGAGCTTGGAGACAGACTGGGGTCTTGCGGCTTGAGTTTGAGACAGACTGGGGTCTTGAGGCTTGAGTTTGAGACAGACTGGGGTCTTGAGTCTTGAGTTTGGAGAGAGGCTGGGGTCTGGAGGCTTGAGCTGGGAGACAGACTGGGGTCTTGAGGCTTGAGCTTGGAGACAGGCTGGGGTCTTGAGGCTTGAGTTTGAGACAGGCTGGGGTCTTGAGGCCTGAGTTTCAGACAGACTGGGGTCTTGACGCTTGAGCTGGGAGACAGACTGGGGACTTGAGGCTTGAGCTTGGAGACGGGCTGGGATCTTGAGGCTTGAGTTTGAGACAGACTGGGGTCTTGACGCTTGAGCTGGGAGACAGACTGGGGACTTGAGGCTTGAGCTTGGAGACGGGCTGGGATCTTGAGGCTTGAGTTTGAGACAGGCTGGGATCTTGAGGCTTGAGTTTGAGACAGGCTGGGGTCTTGTGGCTTGAGCTTGGAGACAGACTGGGGTCTTGAGGCTTGAGCTGGGAGACAGACTGGGGTCTTGAGGCTTGAGCTTGGAGACAGACTGGGGTCTTGAGGCTTGAGTTTGAGACAGACTGGGGTTTTGAGGCTTGAGCTTGGAGACAGACTGGGGTCTTGAGGCTTGAATTTGAGACAGGCTGGGATCTTGAGGCTTGAGTTTGGAGGCAGACTGGGGTCTTGAGACTTGAGCTCGGAGACAGACTGGGGTCTTGAGGCTTGAGTTTGGAGACAGACTGGGGTCTTGAGGCTTGAGTTTGGAGACAGACAGGTGTCATGAGTGTGGGAGGTTGGAGACAGTCTGGGGTCTTGAGGCTTGAGTTTGAAACAGACTGGGGTCTTGAGGCTTGAGCTTGGAGACAGGCTGGGGTCTTGAGGCTTTAGTTTGGAGACAGACTGGGGTCTTGAGGCTTGAGTTTGAGACAGGCTGGGGTCTTGAGGCTTGAGCTTGGAGAGAGACTGAGGTCTTGAGGCTTGAGTTTGAGACAGGCTGGGGTCTTGAGGCTTGAGTTTGAGACAGACTGAGGTCTTGAGGTCTGGGCTTGGAGACAGACTGGGGTCTTGTGGCTTGAGCTTGGAGACAGACTGGGGTCTTGAGGCTTGAGCTGGGAGACAGACTGGGGTCTTGAGGCTTGAGCTTGGAGACAGACTGGGGTCTTGAGGCTTGAGTTTGAGATAGACTGGGGTTTTGAGGCTTGAGCAAGGAGACAGACTGGGCTCTTGAGGCTTGAGTTTGAGACAGGCTTGGATCTTGAGGCTTGAGTTTGGAGACAGACTGGGGTCTTGAGACTTGAGCTCGGAGACAGACTGGGCTCTTGAGGCTTGAGTTTGGAGACAGACTGGGGTCTTGAGGCTTGAGTTTGAGACAGGCTGGGGTCTTGAGGCTTGAGCCTGGAGACAGACTGGGGTCTTGAGGTTTGAGCTTGGAGACAGACTGGCGTCTTGAGGCTTGAGTTTGGAGACAGACAGGGGTCATGAGGCTGGGAGGTTGGAGACAGACTGGGGTCTTGAGGCTTGAGTTTGAGACAGACTGGGGTCTTGAGGCTTGAGCTTGGAGACAGGCTGGGGTCTTGAGGCTTGAGTTTGGAGACAGACTGGGGTCTTGAGGCTTGAGTTTGAGACAGGCTGGGGTCTTGAGGCTTGAGTTTGGAGACAGACTGGGGTCTTGAGACTTGAACTCGGAGACAGACTGGGGTCTTGAGGCTTGAGTTTGGAGACAGACTGGGGTCTTGAGGCTTGAGTTTGAGACAGGCTGGGGTCTTGAGGCTTGAGCCTGGAGACAGACTGGTGTCTTGAGGTTTGAGCTTGGAGACAGACTGGCGTCTTGTGGCTTGAGTTTGGAGACAGACAGGGGTCATGAGGCTGGGAGGTTGTAGACAGACTGGGGTCTTGAGGCTTGAGTTTGAGACAGACTGGGGTCTTGAGGCTTGAGCTTGGAGACAGGCTGGGGTCTTGAGGCTTGAGTTTGGAGACAGACTGGGGTCTTGAGGCTTGAGTTTGAGACAGGCTGGGGTCTTGAGGCTTGAGCTTGGAGACAGACTGGGGTCTTGAGGCTTGAGTTTGAGACAGGCTGGGGTCTTGAGGCTTGAGTTTGAGACAGACTGGGGTCTTGAGTTTTGGGCTTGGAGACAGACTGGGGTCTTGAGTTTTGGGCTTGGAGACAGACTGGGGTCTTGAGGCTTGAGCTTGGAGACAGACTGGGGTCTGGAGGCTTGAGCTGGGAGACAGACTGTGGTCTTGAGGCTTGAGCTTGGAGACAGGCTGGGGTTTTGAGGCTTGAGCTTGGCGACAGGCTGGGGTCTTGAGGCTTGAGCTGGGAGACAGACTGGGGTCTTGAGGCTTGAGTTTGAGACAGGCTGGAGCTCAGAGACAGACTGGGAACTGTACATCAAATACAGTCGGGAACAATCTTTCGAAAAGCCGGGGCTCATCTTTAACACGACACCAACATGAGACTGAACAGTACGTAGACGTAGAACCGCGGCTCATCCTTAGACAAGCATGGACTCAGCTTTATCTCCACAGCAAGGTGAGACAGGTTCATCTGTCGGGTAACGGCAGAACGGCCTGGATTTCCACACGGAGGCGAGGACAAGGCAATACAGATCCCCCCGCAGTGCAACGGCAGAGCAGCATGACTTACCCCACGGAGGCGAGGACAAGAAGAGATAAATACCGAAGAACGACAGACAGTTCTATCTCTGCATCGAGGTTGCTCCGAGTCGCAGTTACGGCCAGCGACCTCGGCTGGTTACGGAAACAGCCGGATCCCTACCGAGCTCGGAGTGGCTGACGGCCACTCAGCTGGCACGGGAAGCGGCAAAATGCATACCGAAAAGACAGCTCCGACTACCGACAGTATGGCTCCATGAGGGGATGGTTCCCCAACGCGGCCTAAAGATGGTAAGTGGCCGTTCGCTTCAGCCTTCCACCAGCATGTTGCTCCCAGGGGATCTTGACAAGACAAACCAGCAGCCCACCCTCAGCCCCAAGGCTACGTATATTCCAAGCCACAAAATGGGAATCAGGGATGGCCTCCCCCTCGTACCCCATCTGTTATTTCTTTTTATACACACATTCTTTCTCTCACTCTCCTTTTTCTCCCTCTGTCCCTCTGAATATACCCCTTGCCCATCCTCTGGGTCCCCCCCCCCCCACTGTCATTCTTCCCGGACCTCCTGTCCCATGATCCTCTCATATCCCCTTTTGTCAATCACTTGTCCAGCTCTTGACTCCATCCCTCCCCCTCCTGTCTTCTCCTATCATTTTGGATCTCCCCCTCCCCCTCCAACTTTCAAATCCCTTACTCACTTCAGTTAGTCCTGACGAAGGGTCTCAGCCTGAAACGTCGACTGCACCTCTTCCTAGAGATGCTGCCTGCCCTGCTGCGTTCACCAGCAACTCTTATGTGTGTTATTTATACGTTAGAGCTGGCTTTACTCCATGCACTGTACTTGCAGTTCTCGCATGACCTTTATCCACCTCCACCTCACTATCTGCTCTAAAGCTCTAGTTCCCGTCCCCCTGCAAATCTAGTTTAAACCTCCCCGGAGCAGTGACTAGCAAAACTTCCCGCAGGGATGGTGGTGCCCCTCCAGTTCAGGTGCAACACGTCCCGTTGGAACAGGTCCTACCTTCCCTGGAACAAGGCCCAATTGTCCAGAAACATGAAGCTCTCCCTCCTGCACCAACTCCGAGGTCACATATCTAGCTGCATTACCATCTTATTTCTACCATGACTAGCAGGTGGCACGGGTAGCAATTCTGAGATTGCAACCCTGGATGTCCCGTCCTTCAACTTTGCACCTAACTCCCTAAACTCTCTTTGCAGGACCCCGTCCTTCTTCCAAGACACGTCATTGGTCCCTACATGGACAGCGACATCTGGCTGCACACCCTCCCTCCTGAGAATACCGAGAACTCGATCCGAGATATCGCGGACCCTGGCACCAGGGAGACAACAGACCATCCGAGATTCTAGACCTCTCCCACAGAAACTCCTATCTGTCCCCCAACCATCGAATCTTCTATCACAACTGTTCTCCTCTTTTCCCTCCTTCCCTTCTGAGCTGAGGGTCCAGTCTCGCTACCAGAGACGCGACCACTGCAACTTGTCCCTGGAGGTCGTCCCCACCAACAGTATCCAAAATGGTATACTTATTATTGATGGGAACAGAAACAGACGTGTTCTGCTCTTTCTGTCTATTCCCCTTCCCTCTCCTGACAGTCACCCAGCTACCTGCTTCCTGACTTTCAGGGGTGATCACTCCCTGTAACTCCTGTCTATGTCTGCCTCTGCCTCACGAATGATCCGAAGTTCATTCAGCTCCAGCTCCAGTTCCCTTACTCGGTCTGTCAGGAGCTGCAGCTGGATACACTTTTTACAGGTGTAGTCATCAGGGACAATTGTGCTCGCACTGACTTCCCACATTCTGCAAACAGAGGACTCGACTGCCCTAAATACTGCTTCCATTACCTACTCCTGTGCTAATTAGAGTAATTAAAGGAACTTACCCGGCCTTACCTCATTGGGAGCAAGCTCGTTCTCAGCCTCTGCTCGCCGAAGCCTCTTGAACCAAAACCTTCCTACTCTGTCTCCTACTACACCGTCGCCCACTCCTGCGACGCCCGCTCCGTTAATCTGCTCGCTTTTTAAACTCTCCGGCTGTTCGCAGAGGCCGACCTTCACGCGCTTGCGCAGTCGTGCCCCGTTCAAACTGCCGGAGAAAAGTAGGGAGAACTGCTGGGGTCTCGATCCATTCCCTCTGTAACCCTACTGGTTATGCCTTCCGACATCGAAAACGGCCCATTTATTCTGTCTCTCTGCCCTTAACCTGCTGATTTATTTTGAGTCCATAAAGGTAGATTACCCGCAATCTAATGTGCTTATCAGAATTCTTTTTTTTTTGCATTCCACCAACACCACCTTCATCAGTTCCCAATTTTCCATCTGCTTATCCATTTCCGAACCCACGCTGACTCTGTCAATGCTGTTGCTGCTGTCCATCCAGCCCCGTGGGTGGGGATGTTGCGTCTGGGTCTGTGTGTCTGCCTGTAGGACCCTGTGTACAGAATACAATGGGAAGATTGACTGTGGTTCAGTGTAACAATTGTATTGGAAATATGTATCTGCATCCAGGGCCTAGTGTGGGACTGAATGTCTCTGCTGTCTGAGAAGGTGGAACTAAAGAGCGGCTGGTCTCTTGGTGCTCTGTAACGCACCTTGTGTGTTCTGTACCTTGTCCCTGGACAGGAGTGAATATCGGATTTGAATGAAGCCTTTCCCTGTGGGTAGGAGAGGAAATAGGGTCAGTGAAGGACAGGTAAACGTCAGACGGCCGTGTGAAAGGGCTGGTGTAGCCAGTGCTAGTATCAATCTCTCTTTTTCTATCTATCTCTATCTCTATCTCTCCCCTCGCTGTCTCTCTGCCGCTCGCTGTCTCTGTCCCTTTATCTCTTGCTTGCTCTCTCTGTCAAACACATAACACAACACACACACACACACACACACACACACACACACACACACAGCTGTAACGTTGTCATTTACTTCCAGCCGTCCTGTATTTATTTATATTCCAAGTTAGAGGAGATTGTTTTATCATTTAACAACACACATCATAGTTGCTGGTGAACGTAGCAGGCCAGACAGCATCTCTAGGAAGAGGTACAGTCGACGTTTCAGGCCGAGACCCTTCGTCTGTCCATTCCATTGCATACTGAAGCATTTCATCTCTATTTTCGTTTGAACTCTGGCAGATTTGGGATGTTCATCACATTCTATGACATCAGCAACATCAGAAACTGCTGCAGGATCTCAGAAGAGATTTTCAGCACATTTTGTGTGTCGCCTTGCAATTCCAGTGTCTGCACATTTTTAGTGTCTGTACACCAGCAACAGGTTTATATCGTTGCTAACACGTCCTTGTTCTGTCCGATGTATTTCTGTCCGTAGCTGTGTTTCCGTGCTGTGTGTGTGTGTGTGTGTGTGTCTGTGTGTGTGTGTGTGTGTGTGTGTGTGTGTGTGTGTGTGTGTGTGTGTGTGTGTGTGGCCGTGAAGGAGTTAAGCAATGAAGGACAGTGCATCATGGGAAACCGCAGGGCAGATGTTGGGTGTCGGTCGGACGGTGTTGGTGATCTCTGTATATCATCCAAATATCCGGACCTGCCTCTCGGTTTTTTGGCACTACCTTACTTCCATTTTTCTATTTTCTATTTGTGATTTATAATTTAAATTTTTAATATTTACTAATTTTTACTATTTTTGATATTTAATATTTGTAATCCAGTGAGCGGGAAGCGCAGAATCAAATATCGCTGTGATGATTGTACGTTCTAGTGTCAATTGTTTGGCGACAATAAAGTATCAAGTATAAAGTATAAAGTATAATTAGCCAACAAATCCCTGAAATCTGTAAACGTGGCTGGTGCGTGACAAAGCTCATTGGAACTGTATGTCTGGGTCTGGGGCTCAGTATGGGACTGAACGTCTCTGCTGTCTGAGTCTGCGGAAATGGTGACCTGTCGGTATCGCTGTGCTCTGTATCACACCCTGTGTGTGAGAGAAGTAGCTACTTTGTCCCTTGGTTCTCACAGGAGGGAATATCGGAGTTGAAGGAAATCTTTGTCTGTGTGTAGGAGGAGGAAGCTGGGTCAGTGGGGGAGAGGTAAATGTCAGACGGTTGTGTGAAACCAGTGCCAGTGCCAATCTGTCTGTCTGTCTCTCTGCCTGACTCTCTCTCTCTCTCTCTCTCTCTCTCTCTCTCTCTCTCTCACTCACTCTCTCACTCTCTCTCACTCACACACACACACACGCACATAAAATTGTATCTGACGCTTGTCATTCACTTTCAGCCATGCTGCATCTGTTCATCTCGCAATTGAGAGGACTGTTTGTATTATTTAAGCGGTCTGCCCATTCCTTTGCAGATGAGACATTATTCCTTCAATTTTCGTTTGGCTTCTGTCTGATTTCAGATGCTCGTAGTAGACTATTACATCAGTAGCATCACAAAATGCTGGAGGAGTTCAGTAAGTGTGGCGGCTCTGTGACAAACAGTCTTGTGTGTGTCTGTGTATATGTGTATCTACGTGCATTTGCGTGGATATATCTGTGTGTGTGAGTTTCTGTGTGTGTGTGTGTGTGTGTCTGTGTATCTACGTGCATTTGCGTGGATATATCTGTGTGTGTGTGTGTGTGTGTGTGTGTGTGTGTGTGTGTGTGTGTGTGTGCGTATCTACGTGTTTCTGCGTGGATATATCTGTGTGTGTGTGTGTGTGTGTGTGTGTGTGTGTGTGTGTGTGTGTGTGTGTGTGTGTGTGTGTGTGCCTGTTTGTGTGTGTGGAGGGGGGATGTAGGAGCAATAGGAAATTGAAGTTCTAAATGGGAAACCGCAGAGCAGATGTTTGAGTTTGATCGTTCGCCAAAAATAAACGTGAAATCTGTAAATGCAGCTACTCCGTGACAAAGCTCAGTCTTTGTCGTTAGAATTTAGGCATGATTTCACCAGACGAGTCATTGCTGAGGTAATGCTCAGGAATTTCGAAATGTTTGTCTTGAATCGGCCGAATACTTACATCACAGACAATGGTGTTGAATTAAAGTGTTTGTTCAAGTTAGTCAGGCGTATATTCGTATCTCTGGAGACCGATCCAAAGTATAAATCAGGGCTGTTAAGAATGTATCAGCTCAGAGTTTCTGCCAGAGCTGTGAATTCGGGAGTAACATATGTCACAGGTTCTCACTGAAATGGTGAATACTGGCATCTTCCGAATAGAAGAAGTTTACTATCCTTTAATTTCAGTCTTTAGAATTCCCGGTAAGCCACAGAGACAGTTGCCGTTGGTCAGAACTGAACTTCAATTCCAATGTTGTTATTATTTCTGTCGCCAACAATTCTGAGAAGAGACTCTTTAACTGGTTTTCCATATATTCTGTTTTGCCTCCATGGGTGTTTACAGTATTCCATGTTTCTGTTCCGCCCTTCGGCATCCTGTGGCTGACAGGGAGAACCATGGAAGTTTATGATTGTCTAATGGAAGAACCCCTCCATCACAGTCCAGATTTATTCATTACAACTAGATGAGACGGGGAAGGCGTCGGTAGAAAATATTCCATTCACTATTGATTCCGAGGAGGGTTTACCCAGTTAGAGCTTTCCGCTCTCACTTTATGTTCTGGTAATCAGTAAAGAATAGGGATTCAGATCATATTGACTTTAGTTTACCGTGCGTACTCAGATTTCTACGCTGCGTGTGCACGCCGTCTCAACCTTTCCCCAGCTAAATGCAACAATGTAGTGGAAATATTACAGGACCTCCTCAAACCTTTGCGATGGTTTTTGCTCAGGAATTTCTCAATTTCCTGTTCCCTCTCTGTCTTCCAGCGAACTTGGTGGCGATTGTGATCCTGTCCCGGGGAAAGTGCGGTCTCTCCAAATGTGTCACTCGCTACCTGGTGGGAATGGCCGCGGCCGATCTCCTGGTCGTCATTTCCGAGCCGCTGCTGAGGTCGATTGCTCGGTGTTATTTTCCGCGATCATTCCGGTTCATCACTCCTGTGTGCAGACTCGATCAATGGTTGGCTTTTGCGAGCACTGCGACCTCAGTCTGGCTGACTACCGCTTTCACCGTCGATTGATGTGTGGCCATTTGCTGTGAGAAGCTGAAAACAAAATATTGCACCGAGAGGACGGCGGCTGTGGTTATCGGGACAGTGAGTGTGCTGGCCTGTTTGGAGTGTGTCCCCTGGGGCTTTGCATACGAGCATTTTGTAATAATTGATGGTGTTCCCTGGTATTGTGCTCTTACACCGAGCTACAAAAACTCTCCATCGTGGGCGGTATTTTCTATATTTCATCGCATTTTAACCCCTTGTGTTCCATTCTTTCTGATTTTGCTGTTCAATGTGAAGACTGTCAGCCGGATTCTCGATGCCAGTCGAGCCCGGAGGGGGCTCAGGGGACAAAAGAGTGGAGAGAATGACAAGGACCGGGAGATGGAGAACCGACGCAATCCATCGTTTTGCTCTTCAGCATAACCAGTAGTTTCATACTGTTGTTGGTAACGCAGGTGGGATTTTACATCTATAAACGGATTTCAATGAGTTTTGATTATTCTGGCATGGATCCCCGTTACATCACAATAAAAACAGCGGGAATGCTGCAGGTTCTTAATTCCTGCACCAACACCTGTATTTAAGCCCTGACTCAGAACGAATTCCCAGAGGAACTCCAAAATGCGGTGAAATATCCACTGAATCGGATCGTCAAACCCATGAAACGTGAGAAATAAATGTTATCAAGTATTACAATTCAGCTACCTTTATGCTCTTATTGTGTACACCCAGTTTTCTGATTCCCACTTGTGGGTAAATGGAAACAACGTGATGACCACAGTCACAAAAGCAACGCGCGACATTCTGGAGATCCTGAAAACGGAAAATAACACACAGACAATATCAGAATCCTATTGAAATGACTCTGCCCGAAACATTTTTCCACGGTTTATGGTTGGCTTGTTGAGTTCTCCCAGCGTTTACTGTGTGTTGCTTAAGAGTTACAAAACGGTTGTTTACAGCTTAGAGACACATTGTCTGGGATTCTCCAACTGTGGATGCTTCGAGGAGCAGAATTTGCTGGCATCCTGTAGAGATTTTCCAGTATTTGCAGCCTATACTACGTAGGTTTGTGCAGAGATAGCATGCCATCTAAAAAAAAAAACTTTGACACACGTATGAAGACGTGCAGTGGAGAATATACTCACTGGTTGCATCATGGTCTGCTACACAAGCACAAATGTCATTGCATGGAATTTCCAATGAAAAGTTGTGGATGCAGCCAGTCCCTGACTGGTAAGACATTCCCCGCCATTGAGCACATCAACAAGGAGCGCTGTCACAGGAAAACGGCGCTCATCATCAAGGGTGAAGATCATCAACACCCCATCATCCAGGTGATGCTCGCTTCTCGATGATGCCATCAAGCAGAAGTTACAGGAGCCTCAGGTCCATGGCACAAAGTTCAGGAACGGCTATGCCCCCTAGATAATCGGCTCTTGAATAAGAGGTGATAATTTCACTGATCCCAAGCATGACCTCACATTCAATGAAGCCAAACCTCATGTTCTTGTTTCTTAATTCATGTTTCTTCTTTCTCTTTTTTTTTATTTGCGCTATTTGATGTCTTTGTTGTCTTGTGAAAATTACAGCCTCTCCGTCTTCCTTATGTGCACTTGTTCCGTAATTCCATTCAGTTTCTTTATATTTACTGCGTATGCCTGCAAGAAACGGAATCTCAGGGTAGTAACTGGTGAGACATATGTACTTTAACAATGAATTTGCTTTCTACATTGAATTTCCGAGAGCAAGTCTGATGAGGATAGGTTGAGCAGGATCGCGCCTTTCTCTTTGGAGAGAAGCGTGATGAGGGGTGAATTGAAAAAGAGATGCACGATCACAGGAGGCCTACATCGAGTGGGCAGGCAGATATGTTTTTTATCCCCAGTGTAGAAATGGCTAAAACAAGGGGCATAATTTCAAGGTCATGAAAGAGAAGTATAGAGTTTACCTTTGGTACGTGTTTAAACACAGTAAAAGTGTGGTATTTTATGGTAAGGACGGTGGCAGAGGCAAATATATTAGCGGTATTTAAGAAAGTTTGCACTGGCGCTCATGCCTTCCACTGATGCAATTCATGGGGAGAGAATATTTGATAATACATCCGTAAAAAAAGACTAAATCTTTTGAGATCTTTGGGGGGGGGGAAGGGGGATCTTGATAAACAGATGCAAGCTAATTATCAATTATCAGCTACTTCAGTGTACTTCTGCATCACCTCCCATCCCTCCCTTCTTTATCTGATTTCTCATCTTTCTTTCCAGTCATGATGAAAGGTCTCAGTCCGAAAAGTGGAATGTTTACTCTTTTCTTCCTGAGTTCCTCCAGAATTTTCTGCGTCTTGCAAGCTAAGGATAATTGTGTTAAATCTCGCAAACCCCAAAATGCCTCCTCCACTGCAGCCAAAAAATACATACCGACAACAACAGCCCCGACCAGGTCACTCACAGACAAAATCAATCAGGGACGATAACAATCCTGGACCCCGTCGAGGACAGGAAAACAACAACAGTAACAGTTCGCTACCAAGTTACTCGCAGAAAATAAAATCAGGGATCAAAACAGAAACACACAGAAAATGCTGGTGGAACGCAGCAGGCCAGGCAGCATCCATAGGAAGAAGTACTGTCGACGTTTCGTAACAGTCCTTGAGCCCGTCAGTCGCAGAAATAAAATCAGGGACGATAACAGTCCTCGACGTCGTCACTCGCAGCAAAGAACAGCGACCAAAGTCTGGAGCTGGCCAAGAGGATTGGAGACAGGCACTAGCACGGATGACGGCAGATCCACAGAGGCCAGGGTTCCTGGGGGCAAATGGGAACGTGCAGGATAGGTGCATCACAAATAAGAATAAATATTCGAAAGGGAGGATGAGGCAACCGTGGCCGAAAATAGAAAGTAAAGACAGCATAAAGACAAAAGTGAGGGCTTATAATATAGCAAGCATTAGTTGGAAGCTGGAGGTTTGAGACGCTTTCATAACCCAAAAGAAGACTATTAAAATTGATGAGAGGAAAGATGAAATGGAAAATAGTAGAGATGAAAATACCATTTTTTCAGACATATGAATAAAAGGGAGGCGAGAGAGGATATTAGAAAGCTGCAAATGACGCGAGAGAAGTGGTCATGGGCGAAAAATAAAAGACGGAATCACTGAGTGAATATTTTGTGTCGGTTTGCGCTGTGGACGAAAACAGCACAATGGCACCAATAAACGTGCGTGAGAGAGCATAAGTGAGAGTAGATGTTAAAATAACGGAGAAGGTACTCGTGAAGCGAATAGGTCTGAAGATAGATGTCAACTGGACCAGGCGGTCTACACCCCAGCGTCCTGAAAGAGGTAGCTGAAGAAATTCTAGAGGCATTAGTAGTACCCCTTCAAGTATCATTACATTCTGCAATTGTTCCTGATGACTGGAAAATTGCAATTGTCACTTCACTGTGAAAGAAGGGAGGTAAACAAAAGAAAGACAATTAAATGCCACGTAGCCGCACTTCAACCTGTTCCAAGATTCAAAAGATTCAAGGCACTGTTGAGGAGAACGGGCGAAGTTCTGTCAAATAGATAATCGTGTAGTACGGTAATGCACCTTGGAAGAAAGGATAACAAACGTCTCTAAATGAGGCTAATTTTCAGAAAGCAGAGGTGCAAAAAGACCTTGTGCAGTATTCCCTGCATGCCTATCTCTAGGCTGAGTCAGAGTTAAAGGAATTTTAACAAGCAATTTTAAGATCCAGTTCAAGAGTGGAATAAAAAAGCAACAATGCAATGTTGACAGATATAAGACATTGGTCGGAGGACACTAGGAGGGTCCAGAGGAGGTTCACGAGGATGACACCAGGAACACGGGGGTTATCGTGTTCAAACGAGGAGAGTTTGATAGCTCTTTGCCTGTGCTCACTGCAGGGGCATCTCATTGAAATCTATGGAATATTGAAATGTCTACTTAGAGTAGAAGTACGGAGGGCGCTTTCTTATAGTGGGGCAGTCTAGGATTAGAGAGCGGGGCCTGAGAATAGAACGATGATAGTTTAGAACAGGGATATCTTTATCCAAAGGTGGTGCATCTGAGGGATTAGTTGTCACAGACAGCAATGGAAGCCAAGTCATTTGGTGTATTTGAAGAAGAAGTTGATAATTTCTTGATTATTAAGGACGTCGATATCCATGCCCGGTAGACTGGTGTTGAGGGGGATCATAAATCAGCTCTGCTACAATGGCGGAACAGACTCGGTGGGGCAAATGACCTGTTCCTGTTTCTTTGTCTTAAGGACCTATGATCTTATAGTATTATTCTACCTGTGTTACACGGTATAGCTGCCAGAAAACAAAGAAAGGACATATATCCGTCATTATAACCCTGATTCTAATCCTGACCTTTATCCCCAGCAGTGGAAATCTCCTTCATTGACGATACTGACGCCAGTGTTATCCCTCTACACTCACGTTCTGACCTACCTGTCCTGAAACAAATTCCCACATCATCCAATCATACTATTTGTATTGGAATGGTGATTTATCATTCCCATCACTGACAATAAATCACTTCAGGTGCAATGCTGCGGTGGGTGATTAACATAGATAGAGCTGCGATGGCCGAGTGGTTAAGGCGTTGGACTTGAAATCCAATGGGGATTCCCCGCGCAGGTTCGAGCCCTGCTCGCAGCGCTCACTCTACAGGCACGAGGGACCAGAACTCCACCTGCCTGTCAATAACTCCCTGGCTGCTGTCTGAAAGCTACATTCTCTGCCAAATCCAGGCGCCAGATTTTAACACTCTTCAATACTCTTGCATTTCCACTCAGTGTCCAGAGTTCATTTCTACTCCGACTCTGATCAATCTCCGTGAGGCAGCTTAAACAACCCTTTGTCGTGGAGTCTACTTAGATACGATATCGTTACTTTGCAACCGAATATATAACAATAGATTTCGAGTAGAAATAGAGCGATTCATATCGGTGGGTTCTACAGCTGTATGGACATAAAACGCCTCCCTTCGTTCACCAACGTACTTCCTTCAGCAATACTGTGGACGATTTATTGCACTGAGCAGAAATCCTGCATCCAAATCCGCAGTAACTTTGGAATTATAAGAGTTAATGGCACCAATTTAATGCTAATTGTCTTTATTTATGATTGAAGTAACTGGGAGAAGTAACATCAATAAGTATAACGTAGCGCCCTCTCTTGCTCTCTCTGTTGGACGCTCAGGTGTAAACGCATGAACTATTTCCCTCCTCCGTCTGAACAGTGACAATACTTAAGAGCCCTCCAGCTTCCGACTTTAAATGAAGGGACCGAAAGAGCCATTTCGTTTTCTCGCTGGAGTGAAATACTCTGATGGTCAAGAAAACACTATGAAGAAAACGATGGCTCAAAGTGAACATGAAATTGGTAAATTGCAGAGTAACTCTCTCTCTTCCACTGCCTTTCAAACTCCCCGTTTATCTGTCTTGCCCTGTCCACGATGTCACTCTCTCCCCTGCTACACTTCCATGTCTCGCTCTTTCTCTATCTCTCTCTGTAACAGACACAAGCACACACACACGCACACACACACACACACACACACACACACACACACACACACACACACACACATTCTCTCTCTCTCTCTCTCTATCTCTCTCTCTCTCTCAGGGGAGCTAAGAATGGGGCAAGAGTTGCGAATGAACTGAAGGGGGCAAGTGAGGATGTGTGGTATGACAGAGTGGTCGCTGTTGTTCGTTAATCGTTAGTTATGTTGGTAATGTTGATGCAAAATCTTGTCGTGATCAGGAAGTTTCTGCATGAGACAAAATTAGGCAGTGCTGTTGATACTGGGGGAGATAACTGTTGAGTACAAGCGTACCTGGTTCAATTATAGAAGTGGCGGATGTGTGGTAAGTAGATTCCAATACAGGTAAGTATAATGTCGGGCATTTTGGAAATAAAACTTGCAAAGCAATTGCGCTCTAAATGACAGGGCATTACGGAGTACAATTAACACGAGGGACCCAGAGGCGCAAGCTCACTGCTCGCTGATTTGGGAAGTCTAGTGAAAACCCTTTTCTCATTCTGGCCTTCCTCATTCAGAGCAACAGGAAGGAACGAAAAGTAAGACCTTATGATAGGTTGTTGAGGTTGTGAATAGAGTGTCATGTACAGTTCTGGACGCTCTATTATAGAAAATATAATCGCCGTTAAACTGGAAACAGTGCAGTAAGTTATATAATGACGTTTTCAGGACAAGAAGAATTGTGTTATATAATGAGTTTGTCCAAGCTTGTCATTTTCTCATTCCAAGACGAGGAGAATGAGATTTAACCCAGAGATAAAATGAATGTTAACAGTCTTATTTGACATTGGAATATTCAGAAGGAACGTGGGCAGCAACGGTTTCATGAAGAGTTCAGTGAATATGTGGAATGAGCTGCCAGAGGAAGTAGATCAGGCAGGTCGGATAGTTTCACAGAAGGGCGGGCCTTGGAGGAATATGGCCCGCACGCAGGAAACTGGGACTTACTCTGGTGGGAAGGTGGTCGGAATGGTTCTTTGAGTCGAAGAGCCTGTATCAATTCATAAATTCTTCACGACTCGTATCAGTGGGTTATGTCAGATATCACTGGACAGACATGATATGGAAGGCAATGGCAAAGACGAATGCTTGGTTACTAAGCCAGCTACCGCTGTGATCAGGCGATGGAGATACAGTCACTTTGCTGAGCAATCATATTATCTCTGACTCACTTTTCACTTCTTACGGGCAATGCGGAACAATGTCATCCCGTGATGCGTTCACCGCCGGGACGAATGTGTAAACAGGAAGACTTCGATCAACCACCAATAGTCAGAATCAGAGTAGACACTGGTATGTTGACTGTCCTCTTTCTAATTAAACGTGTCCTGCTGGTGCACAGGTAGACAGATGGCGAATAGATTAGATGAAGTAGCTTACACGAGGGCTAAATGGGCACAGAGTATTGTTATGAAACGGTCTTTGATCTCACCGGTAAAGCAGATGAAATTAATGAAACATTCCAACAGCTACAGTATAGGCACCTGGAACCTGGAATAGTCGAAACACTCCAATCACCCATGTACAGATTCTTCAGAGCGAAACGAGCAGGAGGTAGTAGAGAGGCTACAGGAGAACTTAGGTTCGGAGAATGGACAAAGAAGTGGCAGATGGGATGCAGTGCAGGGAGATATATGGTCATAAACTTTCATATAAGACATGAAGGAGCACATTTTCGCAAAGGAGGGAAAATGCATGCAATGAAACTGAGGCGCTAAGAGACTTGGGAGTCCTTGTACAGGCCTCTCATTGCGACGTACACAACTGCCCATAATGTCCCAAAGGTTAATTTGTAGGTTGAATTTGTGGTGATGAAGGCACATGCGATGTTTGCTTTCATTTCAAGAGGACTAGAATATAAAGCAAGGATGTGATTCAGATACTTTACAAAGAACTGGTGAGGCCTCGCTTGGAGTATTGTAAGCAGTTTTCGTTCCCTTACCTGAGAAAGTATTGCTGAAGCTGGGGAAGGTTCAAAGGAGATTCAGAGAAATGATGCTAGGATGGATTGGCTAGTGATATGAAGAGCGTTTGCTGGCGCCGGGCCTGCATTCGCTGGAATTCAGTAGGTTGCGCGGTGACCTCATTGAAACCTATCGAATGGTGAAAGGCCTTGATAGAGCGGATGCTGAGAGGATGTTTCCTATGGTAGGAGAAAATAAGACCAAAGGACGCAGCCTCGAGATAGAGGAGAATCCTTTTAGAACAGAGATGAGGAGTGAGTTCTTTAGCCATAGAGCGGTGAATCTGTCGAATTCATTGCCACAGGCCCCCGTGGAGTCCAAGTCGTTTTTTGAATAATTATCAGAGATCGATAGATCTCCTCGTTTGATTGATCAGGGCATGAAATGATACAAAAGCAGGAGAATGGGGCTGAGATGAAATGTCGAAGCAAACCCGATGTGACAAACGCCCTAATTCTACTCCTATATTTTTTTTGTGGTTTTATGGTGCTGAGTCAGCCCAGTGCAGATTAAGCATAGACAGGAATGGGGTTGTAGTGGAAGCAAACTAATCCACACCATAATTTAAAATTAGCACATTAAATTACAGCAGACAATATTTTAATTCCCTGACCGGGAATCGAACCCGGGCCGCAGCGGTGAGAGCGCCGAATCCTAACCACTAGACCATCAGGGAAGCTGATAAAACGCAGCACACAGCAATGGACAACTATCAAATGAGCAAAATACTTTATACTTTATTGTCGTCAAACAATTGATACTAGAGCGTACAATCATCACAGCGATGTTTGATTCTGCACTTCCCGCTCCCTGGATTACAAATCGATAGTAAATATTTTAAAAAATTTAATTATATATCATAAATAGAAAAATAGAAAAATGGAAAGTAAGGTATGCAAAAAATCCGAGAGGCAGGTCCGGATATTTGGAGGGTACGGCCCAGATGCGGGTCAATATAAAACAAAACCTATAGATAAATAATAATAATGAGTAAATGTGATCAACATTGCCACGAATCCACCGCTCAACATTTTGCAGATCCTTTGCTCATCCAGTGCTTCTGGTTAAGAAACACTCTAGACTCTGAATGACTCTGTGGTAAACGCTCGTTCTCCGTGTCTTTATAAAGATTGTGACATTCAGTTTCTCTTATGAGCCCTGGGTCATTTTCTTTATTTCTGTCTACCGCCTCGAAGCAATTCAGTAGTTGGCCCTACGATTCCCGCGACCACATCATTGTTGCCGACATATCTGGCGCCTTCGTCCTAAAGGCTGAGTTATACGCTACGTCAAATCGACGCCGTAACCTACGCAAGTGGCCAACGCGCATTGTGAGCATCCCTCCGCCTGGATGGAGGTAGGAGAAAGAAAAGCAGACGTTCAGAATGCCCGAAATATGGTCTGGGGATGGAATGGTAGGCTTTCCTGGAATGACGGCGACTCCTGGGCTGGGCGAGGAGCTGCAGCGCAGGACGAGAAGCTCCAGCCCAGGACGTGGCTCTTGGAGTAGATTTGGCTCTGTTCTTGGACTCGGCTTGATTAGGCTCTTACGGACGAAGCCGGGACCCTCCTTGGAGCGCAGGGCCGAGACCCTTCTAGGACGCAGGGCAGGGACTTTTCCAGGGCGCAAGGCCGGGACCTTTTCTTGGACGCAGTGCCGGGATAACTGTCGAATATACTTGCCGAGGTGACTGTGAGGGTTTCAGACGGGGAGGGTAAGGGAACAACCCAGCAGCCAATCCTTGGTTTCCAGAGGTATTTATGTGCCAGCCCAAAACGAGAATCAGGTGCCTCAATTAAGGCAGTCAATGGAACAAGGGAAAACAGGAAAACCCGGAATAAGGATCGATGAACCGGACTGTGAACGGGAATGCGGATTTCACGGACCAGTCCATGACAGGTGCATTGACTGTTTTACATAGCCAACGAAAAGGGAGACATATCTGGACTCATGCGGGTGTCCATGGCTACCCATTGAATCTGGAGTAAGTGGAAGCAGCCGAAGGAGAAACTGTTGAGGTGAGGACCGGCTCTGCCAGGCGGAGGATGGTGATGATAGAGGGGAACTGGTTGGTTCTTTCCCTGAGAAATGTGGAGAGTATTAAGGCCCTTTTAACAGGGAGACTGGACATCCATAGAGAAAATGAGACGGTCATAGCCAGGGAACTGAAATCTAGTGAGTCGATCAAGAGCTCGGGAAGGTTCGCGAATACAGGTGGGAAGGGACTGAGTATGGGACATAGGATGGACTGGTGCTATGAGAACACAGGATCAGTGGGGCAGGAGCAGGCCGAGACAATGAGCCTACCCGGACAATCAGACTTGTGAATCAAGTCGGAGGTAGAGCGAGCAGTTCAGGGCAATGGAACCATGAGTTTTCTACAGTGAATGCAGGATCTCCAGAGTTGATAACGTCAGTGATACTGTCGGAGACAATTCTGTGATCGTCCGCAGTCGGGATTATTCAAGGTGTAGGCATGAAGATGTGTCTGAGAGTTATCGCCTTGTCTCAGCAAGGTAGAGGTCAGTCCGCCACTCTACAACAACAGCACTTTGTCTGCGTGATCGAAGGTAAATTTGGCGATGGAGGTTGAGATTTGGGAGGGCAGTGTATTCAGAGGGGTACGGTACGAGGAGAAGTGAGGATTCCTGATGCTGAGGCGGTTGATGTCTAGTTGGCAATTAGTGATGAAGATATCCCAGAGCAGGCAGAGAACCAGCGCGCTGAGTTCAAGAAGAGGAGGACTGTTTGAGACAGGAGAATGTACCGTCAGTGCTGGGTGGTGAATTCTCACCGATAAGGTGTGCTCGGAGACGGAGCTCAATGGGAAGTAAACTTCACCTTCCCAGCAGCTCCTCTGAACGTCTGAGAAACTCCAACCAATTGTTTATGAAAGTGTCTGCAGAAACACCACATAATATTATATGTTGCGAAGACGAGACATTACGTTTTCACCGAGGGTGCAGTACTCCGGTTAATCCCCACGCGGAATTGAGACAACCAATTGGCTGCAGGGAGTGAACCGAATCCGCCAGTTTTTCAAAACGACCGTGGCAGGACTCGAACCTGCAATCTTCTGATGATTTCCACCATGTCAAGCACCGAAGTCAGACGCCTTATCCATTAGGCCACACGGCCGTATTTTGTGAGAAAGGCCAAAGGGAACATGCTGAATGCTGCAAGAAGTTTCCACCTGTAAAATGACTTCCTGACCGAGCTAAAAGTACTCGCAAGCGGTAATTTCATCCCAGGTGAACATTCGACCATTGTTGTCAATATCTCCCCAGGCATTCCTGCTTTGGGCTGTTCAATATATTGAGATATATTCAGATTGTGCCACACAGAAAGGAATTCTCAAAGGCACATGCCACTGTATTTTGCCCCGGCGTTATATTCTGGGATTGGAACCAGTGAAAATTGTCCACCACATTCAATACAGTACATTACTGATAGAGTGATTTCGATCTCTTTTTAGGTATTTCAGCCGTTGGTCTGGTATTCCAGAACCGAGCAACCATGTGTTAGTGTCGGCTAAGCATTAGGATGTTCGGATCAGCGTCTGCGCACAGCCGGGCGTGCCGTCAGCGCGTCATAATGTGGCCGAGAGGTTAGGGCGATGGACTGCTAATCCATTGTGCTCTGCACGAGTGGGCTCGAATCCCATCCTCGTCGCGACATGTTAATCCGGGGGACCACATCTTAAACTGTCACACTGTCACTTTAAAACATCCAATCTTCCAAATTTTATCACAGGGCCGCCAAGCGGTTTGCTATGTGAGTCATGAAAAGTGATATTCATCATTAATTTATCACCAAATTTGGCCTCAATACTGTATATCAAGATAAAACAATAAACATGCAGTATAACATTTAATTGCATGTAACCTGCAGAACAAGTAAACAGTAAGGTGGAGAATCTCAACAAAATAGACTGCAAAGTGAAGAATCCATATTAAGCGTCAAAGAAGCATTCAATAATCGTAGACGGGCTGGATTGAACAGTCTTTGAGACTGGTAGCATGTGCTTTCGGGCTTCTGTCCCTTTGTCTTTGTATTCCCAGTGTTTCCAGAGAAAAAATCCCGGCGGGCAGTGGGAAACAACGTGTGCACAATGACCGCACTGATCTGCAATAGGAACTGCATGACGCCCTTTTATGGAAGAGTGTGATAGATCTTCCGCAGACTACAGGAGACCATGACTGCTTGGAACATCATTAAGATACATTTATGCATTATGCGTAATTGTACAGCCGGTGAGGAATGAGTCGAACAAGTAAGGCGCCAGATGCCATCAAAAGCAGAGGGTTACAGTGAAGCATTGATAATACCTGGGGTCAGGCCCAGAGACGGACAGTGCGAGCGAGCAGGGATTTCATCTTCTCTTTCAGCGGCTCCCTGAACCTGGTCTGTGTCAGGGCGTAAAGAGCCGTGTTTGTGGAGCAGCTCAGAAGCTGCAGCATGACGCCCAGCTCCCGCAGGCAATCGGGCGGAAGCGTCGAAGAGTTGGAAAAGCACAGCAGATTCCACGCAGAATACACAGTGAACGGTGCCCACGGCAGAGCGAAATTACCCGGGATGACCAGGAGTAAAGCTAGGGACTTTCTCCGGCTTTCCATCTCCGGGTCTCTGGCGCTCTGCCCGTTGCTGGAACTCCGGAGTCTCCTACGGGATCTGCTGTTGACCAAGACGTGTCTGGCGGCTAAACCATTCGTCAAAAGAACCAGCACAAAGGGAACTACCGGGGTGATAAGATAATGGAGGAGGTCGATTGGCCTCGAGATAGATAAGGACACATACAACACACTTTTTGAACATATAAATGGAGCAATTATTGCTGAATATCTCCCTGCGAGCCGAAAATACCAGTAAATGTTCCTTAAACAGCTGATCGCAATCACTGTGCCCAGAACAACAGCTGCAGTTTGTTTTTTTTTTTTTTTCCAGTGCAATATTTTGTTTTCGCCTTCCGGTAGCAAATGACTACAAATCGATCAAAGGTGAAAATGACGGTAAACCAGACTGAAGAATGGATGGCGGCGTAAAGCAGGACGGCGTGGATATTACAAACCGGCATATCCATTGACCAGAAGAGGACTTCCCATGGGACGAAAATATTCGGAATCCTATTCAATACCAGGTCCAAGAAAACGACGAGCCCTCACTGTCCCTGGGACAGGATTGATATCGTCACCAGATTCACTGCAAGGACAGGAATCAAGAAGGGAATACTGTCAGGATGGTTTACATATAATTTATACCATTTTTATCTGGGCAGGCATATTAGGAAATTATTTTAGCTGAGAAAAAATATGTTCCTAGAAGAATTATATAAGAATATATTCCTAGAAAATCATATAAGAATACATTCTTAGAAAATTATAAGAATGTATTGGTACAGAAAATCAATTATTACTATCAACGAGTAAGGTAAACTAGTGAAAGATGAAGCACAATATTTGGAAAAGTTCATCACCCAACAAATCCGTTTAAAAACCATGGATAACGGCCGCTGATGATTTGACAATGTCATACGTTTTGGGGGAAAAGATGTGAATTCCCTATCGAACAATAAAAGTGCAGAAAAGCAAATTCCACTACCTGAGCTTTCCTGACATTGACTGGGTTTAGATAAAGGGCGGTCTCCCGCCCCTGAATGTTTACCATTGCACAATACAATCCAAGTTCTGACTTGCTGTTGGGAATGTTGCTGTTGACTTGCTGTCAGGAAATGTTTCCGTGCAGCTGAGTTCAATTCGTAGAACAGGTGATTGATTCAGAGCTGCCCTATTTAGCCAATTTTCCGACGACCCAACAATTTCTTCGAAGCAACTGACCTGAAGTTTGGAGAAAATAATCGGTACTCTGGGACATGTTAAGTTTGAGATCTGATTTTAATACGTCGCATGCTGAGGACACGAATCGCTTGTTAACTGGACAGATATTACTGAGAGTTTGCTTCCAGTTAATGGAGTGCATGATACTCTAACTTCTCAAACGGTTTGTACACATGGAGTACGTATGCACGTGCACAACCATCCAGTGCTTTCACTGCATTTTAAATACATTGATGTTGAACATTGAGTTTATTCCCTCATGGTTGTTTATCCCAGTTCTTAACTGATTGTGATTCAATTGAATGAGATTGAATATAGAATATAGCATTGCAGTTAGATGTATGAGACGATGATAAGGGTAGGCTAGGTGGGGCGAAGTCTTTGCTTGTGCTCGTTGCATTTCCAAGGCTGAAGAAATTGCAGGGAAGATCAATGGACAAGAAATTAGTTTGTTTTCCGATGGAATGAATTGCGTTTATAATTCTACAATTCCTTCCAATTTTCAGAAAACTATTTCCATACCAAGCCCTGTATTATGCAACCAGGACTCTTTCTATGATGGGTCTCTGGAAATTGGCAAGAGTAACTGGCGAATGTTGAATTTCCTTGGTTGCCTGAGGAATTAAGGGCGCCGATGTGTCCCATTAGCCATGGTGTAGCTGGACTTGAACGGAATGCTAGTGACAGTTGGAAATATGTGAATAGATTTACCGCAGCTACCTCTAGCTCAACACCATGGTGTAGCTGGACTTGAACGGAATGGTAGTGACAGTTGAAAATATGTGAATAGATTTACCCCAGCTACCTCTAGCTCAACACCATGGTGTAGCTGGACTTGAACGGAATGGTAGTGACAGTTGAAAATATGTGAATAGATTTACCCCAGCTACCTCTAGCTCAACACCATGGCACCAGTTAGACTTTTGTCAGCCACTCTACATCACACCCGCTCACACTGAGAGTTTATTCCCTTCAAGTCGTTCATCCTACCTCTTGATTCCCTTTCACTACTCCTGCTGCTCTGTTTGTTTACTGCGCATTTTATTCCTTCTGGTTGAAAGCTGAATAATCTGGAGCGATGGCCCTGTTTTATCTCCAAACAACTGCTTCATAGCCTTTTGGTTACCATTCCAGTTCTGAGATTGTAAGGTAATATGAACAACAACTAAGTAACTGATATGTCCCAACGGGAATTTAAAGAAAATGAAATTATAATGATACTGGCGTTTTATTAATTGTATCATATCATTCCAATTAGAGGACGGAATCATATACAGACATTGTGGGGAGGAGGATGGCCGGTGATAGGGGATTAGTTCAACGGAACGATCGTTGATATTGTGTTTTTATTTGCTTTTCTTGAACATAATTTAACATGAATTTCAGTAATAATTCCTACCTGCGATTGGCATTGCCCAATAGAATGCAGTTGGTATTTGGACCAAGGAAATGGCTGGAGCCAGAAGTATTCACAATAGGTTGACTTTATATGGAGAAGACAGGTTATGAGTTTTCTTGCTTTGCATTTCATTATAACAGGATTTTACGTCTGTCTCAGAATAACAGTTCGAAAGGAAATTAAGAAAAATATGACCTTCTCGTAGGAGGAGACAGGAAGGTGAAAGGGAACGTGTGAAAATTCAGATGTGTGTTCACACTTATGTGCTGCAATGAACATGAAGCTGCAATTGGCGGATGCTGCTGGAATGACATGAGGAAGGGACAGCGTATCTCAGGAGGTCTGAGATTGTATGAATATGCAGATGGTTCTGAGAGGCGCGGTGTGGCGGAATGTTCTCATCGATAATATGGCTGATACGGACAAGGATTTGCAAGCCCAGAGCGGTGGCTGGTAGGCAGAGGCCCGGGCGTATATATGACAATCAGACCGGCTGTCCAAGGGAATATTGTGGGTTAGAATTCAGATTGAACTTGTATGGAAACACAAGATGTTGAAGCAACATTTTACAGCAGCAAATATTTCCAAGAGCGGGAAAACATGAACTATCAGTCTGAATGGAGAAGGAACTATTGCATTTCCAGAATTACCAGATACACTGTGAACGTCAGCGCTTTGACAGTGCATTCACAAATGCTGATATGAAAGCGCTAACGAATTAATTCCTTGCGTGTGCAGCAACAGCATGGATTTTAAGACAAAGGTACACATCAAAGTCGATTAAATACAATTGAAGACACTTTCGTAATTAAGTTCTGCAGAGAGACTCACCTGGAAGAGCAATAATAGCCAGGGCGAGGTAGTAAACCACTTGTATGGTCTTTAGTGCGTTCGTGATTCGAAGATCTAAGGTCAACCACTCATAATCTGCGAAAATAAATTGAACCGCCCAGAATTCATTACTCCTAATTACTGTTATATTCCACACTGCGGTTTCCAGAGACTGATCAATGATGGAACCAGTCAATCTCGTTTTCACAGAGTCCACCATCTCTGCGAATCTGCTGATTGCGGTCGATGACTGGATGGCTGCTTTCGCTAGCAGTGGGAGAAATGGCTGAAGGGGAAGCTTATGAATAGCAGAGAGAAACACTCCGGGGACGGCAAAAGGCTCCGGGGAACCGGCGCTAATTATGTTCAATGAAGCGACACGCAACTTTAACTCTTTGTTTGCATGAAGCTGATCAACATGTTTAGAAGGAGTGTTCGTTTTACAAATAACAGGGAAAATGTAATAGAAGTAAATAAACTTAATAGAAGTAATCATTTCCGAGCAGTTCGGTAGAGTCAGCTGATCATAATGCAGATTGGTTACATAAATGGATTTTTGCACATTGAACCCATGTAAGGAAATAGGACAAATTATCAGAAGGCATACTTATCTCCCCCACAATGTTTGCAATAAATGGGTAACATGTCATGGTGGAGCAGGAGAGAGTACCGTTACTCTGAAATGTGGGAATGCTCTGAGAAAGTATAAAAGTACCATTCCAATTCCAGGAGAGAAAATGTTCGAGTGGGAAAGTGAAATTGCAGGTGCAAGCTGGTCCCATACCCCGAGAAAGTATTGGTGTAAGGGTTGTTAGCATTAAGAAAGGAGTCTACCTTCTATGCTGACTTCCGTTTCGGTCCTTAAACGTTGACATTCCCCTCTGCCATCCGATTTCCAAAAGGACATTGAACGCATGAACACGAACTCACACCTTTATTTTTTCCTTGTTTTTTGGCGTAACGCCCTGGGGAAAAGTTTCACTGCCAATGCAATGATTTCTCTGTGGCTGCAGTGTGTTTGAGTTATGACTCGAGATAACGGGGGCTTTGTAATGTGCGGCGGACAATGAGGGGAGTGGTTTTCCTCCTTGTGTGCCCGACAGTGAGGGACCTGCAGGTTGTTGCTCGACAGAAGATGGAGAGAGAAGATGTCATAACGGAGCGGGATTAGTCTACAGGGCGGAGTGGACCTGGGATGAGGTCGGGCGTCGACGGCGCCCGGAGGAAATCGATGGAGAACGAGCAGACGGGAAAACAGCGAGCTCCAACGTCACAAAAATGGGCGAATTTATTTTTTTTTATTTTCTTCACTAACCCTATGGTCAATTTGAGAATTATAAAGTTCGATCATTAAATTACTTATTGTGTACTGTTCGTTATTTCTGATTTGTAACCCGGGAACACACCAGGCAGCATCCATGCTAACACGATTTCTCAGGTTTGGCCGGGCCGGAGGCTGTCTCCCCCTAGATCAACGCAACTGGCTGAACGTGGGGATTACTATTGTGGGGTATCGCTCGGGATTGATTTCGTTGGATGCTGTGTGATTGCCCTAAGTATTGAACCAGTGGCTTGTGTATTTTGAGTCTGTGCTAGTACAGGAATGCCGGGGTGGAGCGGTGGTGTTCATCCACGAGGGTTACCAGCAACTAACGCGTTCTTGTTGAGTGGTGTAGATATTCGCACTCCGGATGAATTGTTAATTCACCCGTTACGTACTGTTAAAGTTGTTGGCAAAGTTACAATTGCAGTGCGGAGGTTGATAAAATGGTGGGCGCATCCCCCGTTTTACTGCAGACTAGCGCTGACGTAACTGCAGCCGAGCGGGCTGAATCACGTCGAGTTTCCGGTAACTGGGGACGGAGACTTCAAAGGCAGCGTTCTGTCGTTTTTGACGAGTGAGGAGAAGGAGTGCTCGGATCTGTAATGTCTACTTAGTCCCCGTCTCGCAGGCAAGAGTGAGAATTTTGAGTTAGTATCCGCCCCTACCTCTCTGGTGAATAAATGGAAAAATACCCACGTCCAAAATCCCGGCTGTAGTAGGCTCGCCCTATTCTCTGGAATAAAACCCGCCCATAAAGGGTTAAGAGGAGTATAGGACTTGGGCGAAGCAGCCCTCTCAGTTGTTACATGAGTGACACTGGTCTGATGAAGAAAAACGACAGAGACTGGTTGAGAGTTTGTGTTGGCGGGCTGCTCACAGGTCCCGGTACCCACTGGTAAATACGTCCGATTACATGACAACACTGGAAAACGCTTTTGGCGCAACAGGGAGTCCAATGGAGATCATGGCGGGGGTTTCAGAACATGCGTCAGGAAAACCGGGTGGGAGGAGGAAGCTTTCTGCTCGCATCCTTCGGCTAGAAGGCAGCTAAGGCGCAGAGGGGTCATTCATTCGGACGGACAAAAACCTATATCCTGATCTCTCCGAAATTGGAAGCCACAGACCATCGGTGGCCGGCGGCGACGTCTGCCTATGATTTCACCCTGAAGTACCGGTAGGAAAGCAGGAACATTGTGTGGATGCTTTGTCCTGAAGTGCGCATTAGGGGCTGGTCGGGGACGAACAGTGGGAGAGAGTTGCTGCCTCGAAGGTCAAGACATGTGTCAGTTTGCCCTAACGGTGAAGTCAGAAGGAAAGCAGGAGCAGGATTGAGCGGTAGATCAATTGGCAACTTGAGATGACGCGATTCCACAAGCTTGCTGTAACCTGACTGTTCTGAAGGCAAATTATTTGCCGGAATTGAGTTTTAGGGAAGTGGCAGCTGCTCAGAGAGAAGATCAGGCATCGGGACCATTTGGTCAGCGGTCGGGAAGTGCAACATGGCTCAGGAGGAGAAGACGAAACACGTCTCGGTGCCCCCATTGCTACGAGAATGGCCCCGGTTGCAGTTGCGGAAACCAGAACCTAAATCAAATCACGGCACCTCCCAATCGACCTCGGCGTTCCCAAATGGTTCTGCCAGAGAGGTACCGGAGGACTGTGTCGAAGCCGCTTGTAAGATCTAAAGGTCCAAAGGTACATTTAATGTCAGAGAAATGTATACAATATACATCGTTTTTCTTCTCAACCACCCACGAAAAGTACCCAAGGAATGAACGACGGTTAAATATTAGAACCCCAAAGCTCTTCAGCTCCCCTCCCTCCCGCGCGTAAGCGGCAGCAAGCAACAATGGCCCCTCCCCACCAGGAAAAACAATATCGGCGCCCACCACCGAGAAGCGTCAGCAAGCCAACAGTAAAGACAAAGACTTGCAGCGCCCCAAAGTCTACATTGGTCACCCGGCATTCGGCAATCCACAGGGTCTCTCGCTCCCTAATAAGGCAGAAAGATGTGTTACGTTTCACGTTGAGAAGGGAGACATAACAGACAACTCACTGGCTTACGATGTTAAAAATCTGTTGCGTCACTTGTTTCGAGCTCTCTGCCCAAAGATATCCGGTCTCCGGCTCACCGCCGTAGATCTTCCGAATCCCTCGACACCCTCGGAGCTCCTGAAGTGACACCGACCTTGCAAACCCTCGTCTCCAGAGCCCCGAGAACCTACGACTTCAAAGGCGAGCCGATCTGTGAAGCGGAGCCCTTGGCGTGCGGAACAACGGCCCGCTGTGAAACCCCGAGAGCGGGTCCTATTCCCGCCCGAAAAAAAAAAAACACGTAGTCAGAGTGTAATTCCAAGTCCGGGTCTTCAAAAGAACCCCGAAAGCGTTCATGATGATCCGTTTTACTGGCCACGAATGGTGTCGGAGGCTGAGAAATACTGCAAGTCTGGCATTCGATGCATATGGCGGAAGGCGCTGTCTACGCGGACAGCTCCCTTGTCCCATTTGCCGAGTGTGGTACCCTTGGACCTGGTGTGTATGGACCTCCGGTACATAGAACCCGATACCTGCAACACGGCGAATGTCTTAGTCATCACGGCCTACTACACTAGATATGCACAGGTTTTCCATACCAAGGACCAAAGTGCGACCGAGGTAACCGAAGTGTTATGGGAGAAGAAGTTCATTTATCATGGCCTCCACAGGTGGATACATCGTGATCAGGGACGGGATTTCGAGAGCAAGCTCACCCTAGCGCTACTGGATATGTTTGCAGCCGAGATGTCGAGGACCACTCCCTATCATCCAGAGGATGATCCCCAGCCAGGGAGGTTTAATCCGACCTTGCTGGACATGCTCGGGACTTACAGTGAAGACGTATCGGAAGTATGTTCCTGATATGGGAAGTGGGCTTCGGAGTGAGCTGCAGTCGTGACCGCCAAGCAGAGCCAAGGAAATGAGAGGAGTTATGATCAGACGGTGAGGTCACGCGGTGGAGACCCAGATGTCAAACGCATCAGTTTTCCGTGTGAAACTAAGGGATCGAAATGGGCCTGTTACTATTCTCCATCGGAAGCACCTTCTGTCTCTGGGCCAAGGGGTGCAAGTTGACCCAGAACCGGACCTGGAGCCTACACCCAGTAAGAGGACTCTGCAGAGACGCGAGGAACACTACAGGGCCAATAGCAAGAGAGGATAAGCTGGTCCCCAGCCCTGAGAAGGATTATGATTGGAGGATGTGGACCTGGACGTGTAATATATGCTGCTTTTTGCTAACTCCCCATTGATCGAGGAAGGGTCTAGTCTCCTCTCCCTTCTCTTGCTGAGTCAGATGGAATTGGGGGGCGGGGGATATCTGTGGACAGCCTGGGTTGAAGCAGGGCTTAACTAATGGACATAGGGGTCCGAATTGCAGGTGGGCACGAATGATAGACCGGGGAAGCCTTGCCAGCTAGACCCGAAGCATCCCCGGTAGTGTTGGAACCTGAAGGGCTAGGTGAGCGGGAACGGAGGGGTCACAGAATTAGGAGACCACCGGATAAGCGGGCCTATGTAGCACCGCAAGAACAGCGTAAGGCCCCTACCACCTTGGGCAGCTATGTCACTGCCTTTTACACCTGAGTTGGACTTTGTGTGTTGCAGGAAGGCTTGGCAAATTATCTGAAAGTCATGAGGACTTAACTAAATTTGGTGGGGTTGGAGGTTGGGGGTAAGGTGTAACGATCTGGGAGAAGTTTCCCTGCTAATGTAATAGTTCCTCTGTAGCGCAGTGTTTGGGTTATGACTAGAGATAGCAGGGCTTTGGAATGTGCGCTGGCCAACTAGGGGAGATGTGCTTTTCTGTTTCTTTCTTGTGTGTCCGAGTGAAGGTTCCGGGTCTTTTATTCGGCGAGAAATGGAGAAAAAAGATGCCAGAACTGGGAAATCGAATGGTGCTTGTATAGAACCGGACGGTTATATACTTTTTTTTTTGGAGAAAACTAAGGAGGGAGGAGTTTGTGTCGGTCAAAAAGTGAATAAAGAGAAAGAAATGTGGAAATATTGAAAACATGTTACTTATCAAGGTTTGCAATGGTCAACACATTAGATATAGCAGAGCTAGGGAACCAGATACAGTCCTCAGCGGAAAAAAAAAAATACATCGGAATCAAATACAGACTAACACAATTGGTCGGAACTCTTCTATGAATTCAATTAAATTCGTGAAGCCCATTGTAAATTCCACGAATTTGATTATTGCCAGCATTAACTATATCTGAGGGAACACAATAAAACTGAGACCTCTGCTGCATATACCAGATGGTTGGACGCCATGACTGGCACAATGTTATTACAACTTGATGCACACCAAGTGCCAGTGTGGGCATCAGATTAAGAAACAAGGTGATGGGGTAAAGAAGTCTTGTGTAATATTAGAAGTGTTGCACTAACCAATAGATTACTGGCTACGTGTGATGATAGTAAAGGAATATTTTATGTCGGTATGCTATTTCATTTTCCCTGACATGGAAATAATTGAGCCTACAATTTGAGAAGAGTTTGCATTGCGGGCAAATATCATGAGTCATTGTCTATTCTGCCTCTAACTAATGAGTTCTTCTTACAATGCGCTTTGGGGGAACAGGCAGATTATAGCCACAAAGAAAAAAAAACGAGTTATACCAAGGGGTAGAAAGAGTGTCCTTTCTAAAGTTACAATATTGTAATTGGGAGCATGAGTTCAGAATTGGATATAGGAGGACAAATTTGCCTCATCCAGCAGGAAGCAGAGTAATGAAGGGAAACCTCAAGTTCCAACGCACTAATACACTAATACAGCCGATATTTCTGGGACCAGATTCTTACTGAGCTGCCACCGATTACACTTTTGATTGCAGACTGGACACGAGTTGTGGAGGAGGCAAAGAAGTTAATCCATCAATGGACTAAGCGCACTAAAATATTACTTTTAATTAATTATTAATTAAGGAAATATCAAGAACATGATTTGCGGAGTCCTCTCATGTGAGCTCATTGTTGCGGTAAATTAAATTACCCCCTCTACTGCAGGAACCTGATCATTTACGAGTAGAAGTATTGCTGAACCTGTTGCTATGAGACCTGACGCTCCTGTCACTCCTTCTGGACAGCAGCATGGAGAAGTGAGCATCACCTGGGTGACGGGCGTCCCTGATGATGAATGCAGCTTTCCTGTGATTTCACTCCTTGTAAATGTTCTCAGTGGTGGGGAGGGATGTACATCCGATGGACTGGCTGCATCCTAAACTCTTCATTATTTATTCTAATCAAGGAACCCGGTGTTTCCATACCAGACAATGATACAACCAGTCAGGGTATTCTCCACTATACTGGTCTAGAAGTTGGCCTAATTTCAGTTGACATGCTAAATCTACACAAACTGACGTAGTATAGAGGGTAAATATCGCTAAGTCTTTCCAGGATAACAGCGAGCAAATTCTTCTCCTCTGAGCGTCTACACTAAAAGTCCCAGTCAATATGGCGGGTATTATCCTCCAAGATCAGATTTTTTTTTTGTCAGAACCGGGAAGCAGTGGTGACAAATTCACCACAAGCTTCAATTTAATAGCAGTGTGTTCACAGTGTTCACAATGTTGTTTACAGTATATACATAAAATGCCTTTGGATTCCCGTTAATCCTCCTCACTCTAGTAATATCCTCTCACTATTTACAATCAAACGTGTTTGTAGGTTCCTTATGTTCCTGCGTGACCCAGTACAATTACAGCATCCCACATCCGGGCATGAGCTAAGTTGCAAAGTGGATTTCTCTCGGTCGCTGATGCCAGTGATGCCGCCGGAAACAACTGTAAACAACTGGTTTATTACTCTGAGGTATCGCACTAAAATGTGATGGAACTCAGCAGACCAGACAACAAATATAGAAAAGAGTAAATTCTGATAGTGTGTGTTGTTTTCTATTTCCAGCATCTGCAGATTTTCTCTCGATTTAATTCTATAAGTCTGTTCATCACATTGTTTCCATTTATACACAACAGGTTTAGAGAGTAGGGATCATGAAGGCAGCTTGATTGTAATAATTTACAGTATTTATTTCCAACGTTTAATGAGTTTCAAAATCCGATTCAATGGGTATTTCAGCATATTCTTAATTTCTTCTCGGAATTTGCTTTGGGTCAGGGCGTAAATAAAAGTGTTGGTGCAGGAACCGAGAATCTGCAACATTCCTGATATTTCTTCAGTGAGCTAGTGTTACAGAATAATACACAAAACTCATTGAAATCCGTTGATAGATATAAAATGCCTGCCGTGTTATCCAGCACAGTATGAAACTACCGGTTATGCTGAAGAGCAAAACGATGGATTTGCGTCGGTTCTCCATCTCCCGGTCCTTGTCATTCTCTCCATTCCTTCGACCCCGGAGCCCCCGGCGGGCTCGGCTGGTTGCGAGAATCTTCCTAACGGTTCGAATATTGAGCAGCAAAATCAGACAGAATGGGACACAAGGGGTTAAAATGCGGTGAAACATTGAAAATGCCGCCCATGAGGGAGAACTTTTGTAGCTCGATGTATAAACACAATACCAGGGAACACCATCCATAATTACTAAGGGCTCGTATACAAAGCCCCAGGGGACACTCTCCAAACAGTTCAGCACACTCACTGTCCCGATAACCACAGAAGCCGTTCTCTCGGTGCAATATTTTGTTTTCAGCTTCTCACAGCAAATAGCCACAAATCGATCGACGGTGAAAGCGACAGTCAGCCAGACAGAGGCCGCGGTGCTCGCAAAAATTAACCATGCACAGATTCTGCACACAGGAGTGATGAAAAGGAATGATCGGCGAAAATAAATCCACGCAGTTCACGTTAGCAGCGGGTAGGAAATAACCAACAAGAGATCGGCGGCGGCCATTCCCACCATGTAACGATTGACGCATTTGGACAGACCGCACTTTCCCCGGGACACAATCACAATGGCCAGCAGGTTCGCTGGAAGAGAGACAGGGAACAGCAACTTGAAAAAAATACTGACCGGGGCCAATGCAGCAGTGTGAGGGGATTCTCTAATAACTCAATGATATTGTTGCGCTTAGTCGTGGAAGGGTCCAAAGAGGGCGCAGATCTGGACGAGAGAGAGAAGGATTTTACACTGTAAAATAAAATCAATATAATTTGTATACGGATTCATTACTGATGACCGAAATGTGAAGTGGCAGCGTAAAGTGAAAACTGGGTAGTTCCCTCCTCAGAGTCCATACTGGATGGAACATTTTCTAACAGCGCCTCCGCGTTTCGTGTCATAAACTGAATAAATCCCACCCTGACTGCGGGATACTTCCGTGAGACAATCATCAACTTCCATGGCGCTCACTGTCAGGACAACCGAAGGACGGTACAGAAAAAAAGAAACGGGAAATACGGAAACACGCAACCAGACAAAACAGAATATGTGGGATAAACAGTTAAATTGTATCTTCTCATAAACGTTCTCAGAGGGGCCCCTGAAAAACCCTTTAAAATTTCTCTTTCCATTCAAACTGATTGGGGTTTAGTGTTTAAAGTATTTCCCAGTCTCTTTCTTAATCCAGCATTTGTCACGTCAGTGTCATTACACAGAGCATTGACTGTTACCACAATTACAACACAATCTCAGACAACGTGAGAGAGAGATATGGATACGACACCTCCCATTGAAACCATCACAGGGAAGCTGGGGAGAGGAATTCATCGTCCAGTAGCCAGCTCAGTGTCGCTTTTAGATAACTGAATCGGTGTCAGATGTAGATATAATATAATACATTTTAGAGTATTGATAACTATGAAGCCACACGGCGGTTCGGTTATGATAGTTGGCTTAGCAACGACTTCATTGAGTTGTCTATCAACTGCTTCACAGTCAGTCACAGCGCACACATTTATTAAAAATCCACAAGTTTCACGCTACAACGTGGAACTCCTCACATTTACTAAAGTGTTACTACCAGTCGAAGCTTTGATTGTTGCACCTCACACGACCGCTTACATACAAATGCAGACAGTCAATTGGCATAAACACCAGGCGCAGTGTAAACACAATATTTGCGATTTCAGTGCAGCCACTACCGGACCAAAAGCAGAGAAGCCCGAACATCACACTGTTGAACCGAAGTAGCTGAGAGAATCATGGTGTTCATTACATTCCTGAAATGTGGAAGACTGGGAAAAGACATGTAGCAGTGGAATCCAGCGACAGAAACAATCACAACATTAGAATTCAACTTCAGTTCCCACCTACAGAGGCTGAAACGGCGGCTTACCGGGAATTCCAACGGCTGAAATAAAAGGATGGTAAACTTCCCCTATTCTCAAGATGACTGGATAACCCATTTCAGTGAGAACCTGACCTTTCGCTCCTGAATTCACAGCTCCGGCAGAAACTCTGCGCTGATGCATTCAAGACGTGCCTGATTTATACAAAGGATCAGTCTCCAGAGATACCTCTGACTAACTTCATTAGTTAAAATTAATTGAACAAACACTTTAAATCAACACCATTGATTCTGATGTAAATATTGGGCAGTTTGAAGAGAAATATATCAAAATTCTTGGGTGTTACGTCAGCTGTGACTCCTTTGGTGGAAATAATATCGATGCCTGAGTTTTCTCTCGGAGCAGCCGATTTACAGCGTTCATGCTTTTGTTCATCAGCAAACAGATTTCACCGACACCGTGCTTTTGTCCCTTCGATTTCCCATTTTCAACTGTCCTATTGTACTTCAGTTCCCTCTTGCTCCTACCCGCCCCCCCCCACACACACACCTCACTGCATGCCTCCTCGTATTCCGTATTTTGATCCTCTGAGAAAGATACCAGCTGCCTACTCTATTTCCGAATCGTATCAACATCTCAGTCTCCGTTTCTCTTCTGGTATTCTGCGAAGAACAAATCAAAATTGTGCAACTTCTCCTTTCCAGAGATTCGGCATCCTTCCCATAACGGGGCGACCGAAATTAAATACAATATTCCAGAAGTAACCTGACCAACGCTTTATGAAGCTGCAGCATTACTTCCTGACTCTTGAACTGAAACTCTTTATTAAAAAGGCAAAAACGTCACACACCTGGGGCAGTGGAGAGCAGTGACATATCAGTGTGATGCTACAGAAATGGAAATGAGGACAGAGAAAACGAGGGGCATGGAGGTGACAGACGGACCAAATGAAACATTTGCACAAGACTTCACAGTGGAAAGCACAAGCTGTGCGCCAGATGTTTAAGGCTGTGAGGGGACAGACGTGAGTGCAATGACTATAACAAGGAGAGTGTCCACAAAAAGCTGGAAGGCCTACGGGTGCACGAGTCAGCTGGACCCGATGAACTGCACACTAGGGTCCTGAAGCAAGTAGCGCTCAAGATTGTGTAGACATTAGTAATGATCTTTCAAAGTTTAAGTAGACTCTGGCAGAGGACTGGAAAATGGAATATGTCACTCTACTGTATACTAAAGCAAGAAGGCAGCAGAAAGGAAATTATAGATCAATTAGCCTAACAACGGTGATCGCCAAGGTTTTGGAGTCAATTGTCAACGAAGAGATTGTGAAGCACCTGGACACACAGTACAAGATAGGACGAAGTCGGCATGGTTTCCTAAAGGGAAAATCCTGTCTGACGAACCTGTTGGAACTTCTTGAGGAAATTAAACATTCAATACTAAAGGGGACATGGACGTGTATAGTTAGACATTCAGAGGGCCTTTGACAAGGTGCCACACATGAGGCTGCTTACCAAGTTAAGGCGCCATGGTATTACAGGAAAGTTACTGGCATGGTTAGAGAATTAATTGATCTGCAGGAGGCAGAGCGTGGCAATAAAAAGATCATTTTTCTGGTTGTCTACTGGTGTCCAGTTTTCTACAGGGGTTAGTGTTGGGACCGCTCCTTTTTATGCTGTATCTGAATGATTTAAAAGGTGGAATAGATGGTAGATGATACGAAGATTGGTGGATTAAAAGGTAGTGTTCAGGAAACGGGTAGGCTGTAGGGGGACTCAGACAGATTAGGAGGATGGACAGTCGCTGCCTCCTACAATTCCACTGCGTCCACTTTAGGTACCGTATGTTCAATATCCTCAAGAAATTCCAACCATGCCGACTTTTCCCTATCTTGTGCTGTGTGTCCAAGTACTTACTAACCTGACATGCGCTGATCAGAAACTTTCTTAATTTCCACCAACACCACATTCGTTTGTTCGTAATGGTCCAACTGTTTGCAATATCCTGAACCCACGCTGACTCTGACAACCCTACTGTTGCTGCCCTCCCGTCTGTGGGGATTTGGGACCTGGGTCAGTCTTTCTATCTGTCGGACACCAACCTGAATACAATGAAAATAATAAACATGTGTGGTTTAGTGTAACAGTCATACTGGAAATGTATAGCTGGGACTGTGAAACTGATGAGTTGTTAGTGCCTCTGTGCTTTGAAACACACGTTGTGTGTGAGGTTGAATCAGCTGCTCTGTACCTTGTGCCTGGACAGGAGGGAATATCAGAGTCGATTGCACACTTTCTCCGGGGGCAGAAGAAGGAAACTGAGTCAATAGGTGGGAGGTAAATGTCCGACGGTTGTGTGAAGTGGTCGGCTTATAATAGTCTACCACCACATCTCAAAAATCAGCGAGAGTTTTGCAACTCTTCGTGTGCGCTGACTTTAATTTTAGAATATATTCTATCTTTATTCGTATTTATGTATCTGTGTGTCTGTGGGGCGGGTGTTCAAGAGAGAGTTGAATCACTCAAGGACTGCTCAAACTCGGAAATCGCAGGGACATAAGTTAGGGGTCTTACGGTGTCAGTGAAATCGGTTTACAGATGAATAATTGGCCAACAAAAGCATGAACCCTGTAAATGTGGCTGATCCGAGAGAAAGCTCAGACTTTGTCATTATTTCCAACAACTGCGTCACTGCTGAAGTATTGCCCAATAATTTTGATATTTGTTTTTTTCTTTAGAGTGCCCAATGTTTACATCAGAGTCAATGATGTTGAATTAAATTGTTTATTCAAACAAATGTAACTAATGAGATTAGTCAGCGGTATAACCGTATCTCTGCAGAATGATTCTTTGTATAAATGAGGGACATTGTGAATGCATCTGTTCAGAGTTTCTGCTGTGAATTGAGCAACAGAAGTCAGATTCACACTGGGATGATGTATCCAGTCATTTTGCGAATCGGAGAAGTTTACTATCCTTTTATTGCAGCCTTTGGAGTTCCCGGTAAGCCGCGTGTTAGCTGCCGTAGGTAGGAACTGCGGTTGAATTCCAGTCCAATGTTTGTTTCACTCATTGGATTCCGCTGCCACATGACCAGTTCCAGTCTTCTGCACTTCAGGAATGGAAAGGAAACAGGAATGCGGATTTTAGGATCTGGATCTAAAACACACTCCGATGCTGGAATTCAGCAATTCCGCCAACATTTGTAGAATTCAACATCTCAGGCAGAGCTCTCTCAGCTACTTCTGTTCAATAGTGTGATGTTCGGGTTTCTGTGCTTTCAATCCGGTAGCGGCTGCACTGAAATTGCATTTTTATACAGCCCCCGAACGTTATACCGATTGGTTGTTTGCATTTGTATGTGAGCGGTCGTGTGAGGTGCAATAATCAAAGCGTCAACTGTTAGTATCACTTTAGTAAATGTGAGGAGTTCTATCTTGTAGCATGAAACTTGAGGATTTTTAATAGATGTATGCGCTGAGACTGAATGTGAAGCAGTTGATGGATAGCACAATGAACTTGTTGCTGAGCCAAATATTACAATCGAAGTCGTGATTCATAGTTATCCATACTGTGAAAGGTGTCATATTATATACACATCTTACAAGGTTACAGATAGCTGACTGTGACACCGAGTTTGCTACTGGACATTGAATTCCTCTTCCCTTCTTCCTTATGCTGGTATCAATGGGAGGTGTCATATCTCTCTCTCTCATGTTGTCTCAGACTACGCTGTAACTGGTATGTTCTGTTGTAAAATCAGTGAGGTGGCAGATGCTGGAGTTGGAAATAAATACGGAGAAAGATGGAAGCAGTAAGACCCAACGAGCTTGAGTGGAAAGAGAAATCTTAACATGGTTGTTAGAGGCCTCTCTGAGAACATTTATGAGAAGAGACACTTTAACTGGTTTTCTGCATACTTTGTTTTGTCTGGATGAGTGTTTTCAGCATTTCCTGTTTCACCTTCCAGCCCTCTGCCGTCCTGTCGTTAACAGGGATCGCCATGGAAGTTGATGATTATCCCGCCATCAGAGTCCGGAATTATTCGTTTCATGCCTACGAGATGCGGAAGGCGCCAGTAGAAAATGTTCCATTCAGAAGTAATGACTCTGAGGAGATAATTACCCAGTTTTAGCTTTCCGCAGCCACTTCATATTACGGTCATCATTCAGGAATCCCTGCGCAGATCATATTGATTTTTATCTTCCGCCAGTTCTGCGCTGCCTGTGGACCGGTCTACCACTAAATAAAAAGGAAATATTACAGGGTCAACTCCCACTGCTGCATTGGCTTCTGCTTAGTATTTTTCAAACTTGCTGTTCTGTGTCTCTCTTCCAGCGAACCTGCTGGCAGTTGTGATCCTGTGCCGGGGAAAGTGCGGTCTGTCGAGATGTGTCACTCGCTACCTGGTGGGAATGGCCGCGGCCGATCTCCTGGTCGTTATCTCCCATCCTCTGCTGACGTGGACTGCTTGGATTTTTTTTCGCCATTCTTTCCTGTTCATCACTCCTGTGTGCAGACTCGGTGTATGGTTAGTTTTTGCGAGTACTGTAACCTCTGTCTGGCTGACTGTCGCTTTCGCCGTCGATCGATTTGTGGCTATTTGCTATGAGAAGCTGAAAACAAAATATTGCACCGAGAGAACGGCGTCTGTGGTTATCGGGACAGTGAGTGTGTTGGCCTGTTTGGAATGTGTTCCGTGGGTCTTTGCATACGGGCATTTGGTAATAATTGATGGTGTTCCCTGGTATTGCGTTTATAAACCGAGCTACAAAAAGTCTCCTTCATGGGCGGCATTTGCAATGCTCCACCGTCTTTTAACCCCTTGTGTTCCATTCTTTCTTATTTTGCTGTTCAATATTCGGACAGTGAGGCGGATTCTAGCGGCCAGTCGAGTCCGCAGGAGGCTCCGGAGACAAAAGAGTGGAGAGAATGACAAGGACCAGGAGATGGAGAACCGACGCAACTCCATCGTTTTGCTCTTCAGCATAACCGGTAGTTTCATACTGTTGTGGTTAACAAGGCAGGTATTTTATATCTATCAGCGGATTTCAATGACGTTTGTCTATTATTCTGTCACGGATCCCCGTTACATCACAGAAGAGGCATCGGGAATGCTGCAAATTCTCAGTTCATGCACCAACACTTTAATTTACGCCCTGACTCAGAGCAAGTTCCGAGAAGAACTCTGGAATATGCTGAAATTCCCATTCAATCAGATTTTGAAACTCATTAAACGTTAGAAATAAATGTGGTAAGTATTGCAATCCAGCTGCCTTCATGATCCCTATTTGTAACCCCACTCGTGTGTAAATTGAAAGAATGTACTGCACAGAGTTACAAAACAAACACGAGAAAATCTGCAGGTACTCGAGATAGAAAACTACACATACACAGACAACAACAACACACATCAAAGTTGCCGGTGAACGCAGCAGGCCAGGCAGCATCTCTAGGAAGAGGTGCAGTCGACGTTTCAGGCCGAGACCCTTCGTCAGGACTCATACACAGACAGTTTACTCTTTTCTATAATTTCTGTCTGATCTGCTGAGTACCGCCCGCATTTTGTGTGTGTTTCCTTTCAGTTACCAACCAGCTGTTTACAGTTTACAGCTGATTCCGATGGCATCACTGACTGCAGTGTCCCAGAGAAATCCACTTTGCCCCTTACCTCATCCCCCGATTACATTGAATGACGTGACGAATCTGTTACCCCTTCTTCCCGGTTCTAACAGGACTGCCTCATCATGGGCTATATTTTGTCAGTAATAACCCCGCCTGCTGCACTCATAACCAGTCCTTTCTTTCACATTTGTTTTCTCCTCGTTCTCCTTCTCGCTAACATCATGAACTATCTTCCAGCAGCACAATGTTAACTGCAGAACATATGACGGCAAAAATGCCATTTTTTTTACTGGAGAGAGACGGGGGGTGGGGGGGTGCGGAGAAGAGGGAGATATTCTGAATCCCAGAAGTAAGTGGTCGCAATGCAAAGTTCGGGAAGCTGAAATTGTACTGGGTCTCGGAAGAACATAAGGAACCAACAAGCAAGTCACACTGTGAATCGGGAGTCTGAATACCGACGAGGACATGACTAGAGTGAGGAACATTATACTGGAGAGAGCACAGAACCACCCAATAACAAAGAAAAGAGTTTATGCCTGGAGCCGGAATTAGCGTGCGAGCTACAAAAAGAGAATACTTTTCATTCATTGGAGTTCATTAAGGAGAAGGACATGGAGGAAAGTGTGATGAAGAGGTGTGGATGGTGATATTCTCAGAGGATTGATAGTAAGTGGGATGTGGTGTTGGGTCAAAGAGCTTTAAGGTGGTAAATCCCTTTCGCTGTAAAACGGGGGCGCTCATTTTTCCTTATTAGGGAGAGAAGGGAAGCTGTATTATGTTAAATTACCCGGTGAACGAGTAGTCTTTGAGATATTGCAAGTCGGTGTCTTTATTGATGCTTTGCTGCATGCTTGAGTGCTCGGTGGGGCGTGTCGATGCTTTGTTGCTGGTGGGAACGGGGTGCCGTTGCTTTGCTGCTGCTTATGCGTGGGAGAGGAATTTGGGTTGGGGCTTTGGGGTTCGAACATTAACCGCCATTTATTCTTTGGGAAACTCCCCTGTTTTCATGGATGTTTGTGAAGAAAAATGTGGAGGTTTTGGACGGTGGGTAGAGGAAGTTCATCGGGATCCTGGATAAGGAGAGATTGGACAATCTAAAGATATTTTAACTGGAGCGGCAGAGGCTGAGGGAGGCCTGGCTGAAGTTGATAGAGACAGACGGAGTGGACAGCCGGTATTTTTCCCTGAACGTGAAATGTCTGATACCAGACGGCATGTATCTAAGGTGAAAGGTGGAGCACTACCGCAGTAATCCATTTTTGCACATGTATTTTCTAATTTAGTGTGTTTATTTTTTAAACTTTCCCTACACAGCTTTTGTGAAAAGAGACAACCTGTATAAGACAAAGCCCAACCTGACTGAGAATGTGTAGAGGACATGTTCGGTTCCAGGTCCGTTTTCATATTCACAATGGCGTGTGTCTGCAATGAATGCCAAGGGATCTGGGGAGGCAGACGCGATAGAGGCTATTAGATACCACATGAATGTATGGAAAATTGAGGGTTGTGGACTTTGTGTAAGCAGATGGGACTGGAGATAAGTAAATCGTGCAAAAACTGAATACCGATTCAGTTTTCATGGGTGAATTCACCACTGTGGAATCCCCCACGATCTTGCGATATTTTTTCCAGAAACACTTTTCAGGATCCGTGTCAAGTTCCTTCAGAATTTTAAATGTATGGACTGGAAGTGGCTACAGGTTATACGACCCTCTCAGCACTGTTGTTACAAGGGACGCATGAGATGTTCAGGCAAATAGGGTATGCATCCTGCATGCCCTCATCCTGAGAGGCAAGGAGCTTTGTCAAAAAAGTCAAAGGAAAAGGAAATATGGCAGTGCAAACAAAGAATAAATGGAGGAAATAAATTTGTATTAATCACAATAATGAAGAAGAACTTCAAGATTCAACGTACTGATACAGATGAATGTCTGTGGGACCATTTTGTTATTGAAATGCCACCAGTTCATCAGTTGACTGTGAACAGGACCCGTGTTGTGGAGCAGGCAAGGGAGATACTCCATCAATGGACTATACACAATAAAGTTATTAAAACGCACGCTAGTAAGGCAAAGAAAATATTGACTGGCCCAAGCTTTCGGAGTACGTTTTGGAATTAGGGGACATTGTTCAAATACATCCATGGATAAGAATAGATCACATGCTGCTGTAATACTAATTTAATGTACCCTGATATTTTCATTGTTCAATGTATATCAACTGAGAAGATGGAAGGCTAATATAATAGAGAAAAAAAATCGAAGATACAGCTTTCATGAAACAGCAGAGACGCATGTCAGAATAAAGTGGGTGAATGTAGTTTGTAAATGTTAATATTATTTATAGAATGAAAGTGTGACGCACTTCTTGGGCCTCCATTGCAATCTTATGGGCAGACTACTGAATAAGGGGAAAATAATGATTCCTGGACAATTATTTTTGGATCAAAAGGGCGGAGATATTGGCCAAAACGAACTACAGTCTAATCAAGGATAGAGGAAGCAGACAAGACAGTTGTCCTTGTTTCCTCCCATTTTGTGTACTCTGCATTGATTCTAGCTCTTGGGTAGTATAATCAGAGCAACGGAATGTAGACACTGGGAGCTTCACATAACGATCTGCTGAACTTAAGACCATTCTCAAACAAGTAGCTATTTGTTATGTAAAGGATGTGTATTCTGAACTGATTCTTGACTCTGGGACAATCTAATCAGGGCAATAAATCTGAGTCCATTATCGGAGAGGTAGCTACACATCACACCTCGCACCAATATCATATGGCGAGTCGTCACGGAGAAGTGGCATGAACGATGTGCACTATGTTGTGCGTGATTTGTTTGTGACTTCATTATTTACGCTGCGTGACTGAAATCCAACTCACATTTTTTTTTCCCATTGCCATTTCTGCCAGAATTGTACTTATGAAATCAAGTGGTGGAGTATCATTGTCAGAATTGGATTGAACCTGTTGTAGACACCAACAAATCTTGAAAAGAGCCACAAATATGAAACTTTATTTTTCTTAGGACATTGACCTTTGCTTGAATTATCTCACTTAATTTCTGTAACACTTGTGTGCAAATGGTGTGACCACAGTAAGTGATGATTGAATGGAATAATTCACACATGGTGTCGTGCTCTGAGCCCAGAATCTTCTAATGTTTTTAACACTGTCTTGAGATTTTCGAAATTATCTTCTTTACATCCTCACGGGTAAAAATGTTGTTGTCCAAGTCAAATCGAGTGCCTGAGGATATGCTTGCAGCAGCTGGTTCATAGTTGTTTTTCCACGGTGCAGATGCAGATGCTACATGCATAATAACTCTACTGAAGTGATCAATCCCTTTCAGAGTGTTTATCTGCAGATGCAGTTTGGGCTCATCTTCCATCTCCAGTTGCAGGCAGGCCTCAGCTGTCCACTTAGCTGAAGTTGCTTGTTTTCACCAGAATGCCATGCAAATATGTTACGTATCCCGTGAAGGGGGTATTAATGTACTTTCTACTCTTGGTTGATGTTGATCTGAAAGCAACCACAGCTCATGATACTGGGACCTCTAGCCACGGGTCGACTTAACCTGGGAACGAATTCCTTCAGCTTCCATACGATCATCTCACGGTCGCTTTTTTATGGATAGTACGGGTTTGGTACTACTTGGGTGTTACATATATACTTAACACAATGTTATTCTGCATTTACTTAAATTTCCAATTGCCATCCTTGAAAGCTTCGGTGTGCATCATCCAGTTCCTTTGTTAATTCACTTACAGTTAACTCTACTGCATGATTTATCACGCAAATGGTGGATGGATCTCATATCAAGTTGTACTGAAGTGTCATGGTCCGGTCTGTGAAGTCCGTATTCCGGTTTACGGTCCAGTCCATCGACCCTTGCTCCAGATTTTCCTATCTATCCTGTTTCTGTTCTTGTTGAGCTAATTGAGGCAGCTGATGCTCATTGGGGCTTGCTACATAAATATCTTCAGTGACCCATGCGTGGCTGCTGGATTGTTCTTGTCCTTACTCCTTGTATCCCTTCCCCTGCCTTCTGTTTCCTCGCCTGCAGACCTGCCTTGTCTTGCCGATAACTCTCGCCTCGCCTGACGCTCTCGTCTCGCCTTGCTTTGCCAGAAGCCTTGCCTTGTCTTGCTGGTAACTCTCGCCTCGTCTCGCCTACAGTCTTGTCGCGGAGCCACCCTGTACCTTGCTCCCTTCCTGTCCCTTGCCTCTGCCCAGGTAAGCCAGGCCGTCTTGCCGTTACCTGGGGTTGGTTCACCCCCTTCCTGTCCCTTGCCTCTGTCGGGTGGAGATCTGCGCCCTGCCCAGGAGAAGCCTGCCAAGCCTCGCCTCAAGTCTCCTGCCTCCAGCCTCCAGCCTCGCCTCGCCTAAAGTCTCCTGCCTCCAGCCTCTAGCTTCGCCTCGCCTCAAGTCTCCTGCCTTCAGCCTCCAGCTTCGCCTCGCCTCAAGTCTCCTGCCTCCAGCCTCCACCCTAGCCTCACGTCTCCTGCCTCCAGCCTCCAGCCTCGCCTCGCCTCAAGCCTCAAACCTGAAGACTACAGCCTCGTCCTGCCTGCCTGCCAAGCCTCCTCCTTGCCTAGTTCTGGGGTCCGAGCCAAAGCCAAGACCCAGGTACTGGGTCCTTGTCCAGTCTCTGGCTCGGAGTCCATCCTGCCTCCTGCCAAGCCTCGCCTCTAGCCTCAAGCCTTAAGCCTGAAGACTCCAACTTCCTGCCTCCTGCCAAGCCTTGCCTCGAATCTCTAGCCTCATGCCTGAAGACTCCAGCCTCGACCTGCCTGCTTGTGAAGCCTCGTCCTTGCCTAGTTCTGGCGTCCGAGCCAGAGGCAAGACCAGGTACTGGATCCTTGTCCACTCTCTGGCTCGGAGTCCAAGCCCGGGCTCCTAGCTCTCTTGTTCAGTTCTGTTCCAGGTCCCTGGTTTTTCTGTCCATGTCCTTGCCATCAGCCTAAATCCTAGTCCTGTCCCTCGTAATTCAGTGTCTGTGTCTTGCACTTGGGTCCGTTCCCAGCCACCACCGTATGACATGAAGACCATAAGACCATAAGACATAGGAGCAGAATTAAGCTAATCGGCCCATCGTGTCTGTAACATACTTATTCTTTTGCTGAAAGACGTTCCGTCCTTAATGCAAAATGCCAGTTCGTATCAATTGGTAGAAAATGTACAGAAGGCAGAGGTTTTTGTACAGATTGAACAGTGGGATTTGGCTTTTATTTACGATTCCCTGGGTTATGGTCGAAATTGAGTGTAAGTGCAATTATGTCATTCATTGCAATTTCCTATAAGTAGTGTTGAGATTACCGTTGCTGCTGTGGAGAGACACGTGAGCCGCAGCCGTAAATTTTGTATGTATTTTATCTGCCCTATTGGACAGCATGCAAGCAGTAGCAGGACGATAGAGAAGGTTCTCCAGAGCAGCCCTTGTCGAGATTGGTTCCTTGCTTCCTTCCTTCCAGCCATTTTCGAGCCCGACTGCTTCGATTCATGGATATTGTCCCCTCCATGGTATGGATTGGTCAATAGCTAATCCAAACGCCCTCGGCTCGGTGACTGTGTGGAAACAGAACACAATGTTTCTGACGCTACAATTCTCCAGCGGTCTGGTATATAGAGCGTAGATAAAATGATTTTGTGTCTGTTTTCTCATATCTTGAGCTCGATTTGTGAAAGACGCATAACACGTGGTTTAGGTAAGCCCTTGTCATTCTGGTTATGAATTCACCAAGCCCCCTGGACAACGTTAAGATATTGGACTGCACGACCTTCTACGCTCCAATCCATGTGGCACTGACAGTTGAACAAGAGCATCTAGGGACAATGATACTAAATCCGTTCCCTATATGATTAGAAATCCTGGACCCAGTATATCACAAGCGATTTATCCTATAGATACATTCTGAATAAGGCAGGAACTGGATGCTGACTGTGGATGATCAGCCATGATCACAGTGAATGGCGGTGCTGGTTCGAAGGGCCGAATGGCCTAGTCCTGCACCTATTGTCTATTGTCTATTGTCTACCTACAATTGCAGGTTAGCGAAATTCTGTGTGCCGTACTCTTTGAGAAAAAATGCCAGCATTACATTGGAGTATCAAGTTAGGGCATTGCCTTCTTGTAAACACACAGTTTTTTTTTCTCATTTCTTTCTCTGATCCTCCCAAACTTGTTAGCATCTCACTATAGGAAGGATGTGGAAGCATTGGAAAGGGTACAGAGGACATTTACCAGGAGGCTGCCTGGTTTAGAGCGTATGCGTTATAATCAGAGATTAATGGAGCTTTACTCTCTGGAGGGAGGGAGAATGAGAGGAGGCATGATAGATGTATACCAGATATTAAGAAGAATGGATAGAGTGGACAGCCAGAGCCTCTTTCCCAGGGCTCCACTGCTTAATACAAGAGGACATGGCTTTAAGGTAAGGGGTGGGAAGTTCAAGGGGGATATTAGAGGAAGTTGTTTTACTCAGAGAATGGTCGGTGCGTGGAATGCACTGCCTGAGTCAGCGGTGGAGGCAGATACACTAGTGAAATTTGAGACTACTAGACATGTATATGGAGGAATTTAAGGTGGGGACTATATAGGAGGCAGGGTTTAAGGTTAGGCTAAACATGCTGGGCCGAAGGGCCTGTACTGTGCTGTACGGTTCCATGTTCTATATTCTATCTCATTCCAGTTCATCAGTGACAAAGCAATAACCTGATTCATCGCTAGATTATACCTCGCCGTGTCTTCATGTTCACTCACCTAACCTACCAGGTTTGGAGAAGAAAATCGTATGTGTCTAGTGAGAACCTTGCAAACGCAAATATAATCAACAAATATATCAAATGTGAGCACGCGCACAATCGATTCTTTCCTCAAAATTGAAACGTACGATCCCACGACTATACCTTGATAATAGATTCAGGCTATGTTCCGATATGAGAAATTGGTCTAACGTCTGCAGTATCATCCATTACTAAATCTGCAAGGGAGCCAATGGACTCATGGTTCCCGATACCTCTTAATCTGCATCAAGGGAAATGTGTAGACGACAAAGGACACGGGATATGACCTACTTGCTACCCTCCCAAATATGAAGATCATCCATTCGACCTATTGTACCTGTGCTGCACTAATGTGCCGGCCACGATTTTTTCTAGGGTCAGCAATATTTCGAGTGCCTTCCTAGCTATATCCCATTGAAAACTAAGCAAACATTTTAATAATCTCTGTCATATATTATGGCAAGAAGGCGGAAGCACTAATGCGACCAACGTCGACGTCCTTCAGATTGTTCACGAAACGATTTCTTCTTCCCTTTCTGCTTTTAAGTATACTACTATCTGCGTACCATTGGAGACGGTAATGAATAATTTGATAACGTGTTTTAGGGCCCTGGAATTCTGTGCGTTAAAAAGCGAGTTTGCAGTTGGAGCCGGAACCAATGAATAACTGGCCGATTAAATGCGCGAGCAAGATTGGAATCAACGAGGACGAGAGCGGAGGAGGAGCGGGTATCCAGCATCGTCGCTCAGCGTTCGACCAGTCTCTCTCTCTCTCGCTCGCTCGCAGGTGCCGGTAGTAATTGCCAGAGTCTTGTGCTTTGGACAGGGTTTGATCGGCGCTGTTTTGGATTGCACTCGTGTTTAGAGGATTCGGCAGTTCATTTTATGCGGGTATCGCTTTCTGGTTGCTCTTTGTTTTATTGCCACTTTGCTCAACTTTGATCGTGGCAGGTTGGTTCTGCAGTCAACGAATGATACAGCGCTAAATTTAACTGAACTGAAGTCGTATGAATCCTCTGGAATGTTTCAAGGACTCTTCGGTGTGATGTTTAAAACTTTGTGCTTAATTAGCTCGTTTTTGCGGCTGCCTGATGCATTCGCCATTGATTGTCATTCCACAATGTCCAATGCATAGCAAAAATATTCAACATCATCATCACGAGATCAGCTCCCCCCCGCCACACACACACACAGACACAAACACAGAACACATAGAACACAGCACACAACGCACAACGCACAAAGTCATAACACACACACACACACACACACACACACACACACACACACAAACAAATACTATCCCCTCAGAATGTCCTCATGATGCCTGGAATTGAAACTGCTCTTTTCTCTCTCACAAACTCATGCCTGCTCCCCAGTATCTGTTTGTTCCCCTCCTCTATTCTCTCTATCTCCCCATCACCCACCCACTCTTTTCAACGTGTCACATGCCACTATTGATCCCTTCTGACCACCATGCATCCGATACTTAATTCTGCCCTTCATATTCCTTTCTAATAAGGTTCCAGCACGCGTTTTGGCTCCACCACTAAAGACCATCCCAGTCCTTTCATCCTTGGCGTTTATTCCAACCATCCCTACGCCACCCGACTATCATTCTGCTCAATGGGACATTCGTATAGCTTAGACCATAGGACCATGAGACATCGAAACAGACTTAGTTCTTTCAATCCATCAAGCCTGCTCCTCCGTTCAATCATGGCTGGTGTCGGATCCCACACAACCCCATACACCTGCCTTCTCGTCATATTCGTTGCTGCCCTGAACAAACAGGAGTCAGATTCCGCCTCAACTATACCCACGGAGTTTACTTCCACCGCAGTCTGTGGCAGAACAGTCTGCGGCTTCAGTACTCTCTTGCTGTCTCGGTGGTGTTCGACTGGAACGTTGTTAGAATGTGGCCTGAAACTCGACAGCAAGAATCAATGTTGTTCTGCATTAATTGAACAAATAGAGGGTCATTTCAGAGTCAGTATCAGAACCAGGTTTGTTATCGTGACATTTTGTTAACCCAGCAGCAGCAATACATAATATAGAAGAAGAGGAAAATAATAATAATAATAATAATGTAAATCAATTACGGTATACGTATATCGAATTGATTAAAAATAGTGCACAAAGAAGAAATAATATATATTCAAAAAGTGAGGTAGCGTTCTCGCGTTCAAATTCCATTTAGGAAACGAAGGGCGGAGGGGGAGACACTATTCCTGAATCGCTGAGAGTGTGCCTCCAGGCTTCTGTTCCTCCTACCTGATGGTGACAGTGAGAAAGGAGCATGTCCTGGTTACTTGTGGTACTTAATAGTGGACGCTGCCTTTCTGGGAGAACGCTCCCGAAGATGTCCTGAGTGCAATCCTCTGCAGCTTCTTTGGATCCTGTGCAGTAGCCTCCCCCTCCCGTTCCCCGTACCAGACAATGATGTAGTCTGTCAGAATGCTCTCCACAGTACATCTATAAATCGTCCTTCATTGGCATACCAAGCAATTTTGCATTATTCACTTACCCCACGGCAGACCTATTAAGGTTCCCTGGAGTGTGGTTGACCTGCATTTTCCTGAAGTGCATAATCATGCGAAGTCAAAGACAATGTAGAATAAGAGGTAAGTAAAACAACTTTTGTTTACTTTGGAGCTTGTTCTTTTGACGTGATAGCCAATAGAAATGTACAATATTTTCTGAGTCATTCATTGAATACATCGTGATTTTCCCCAGGAGCAGATGTCTCAAATATTTCAGATTATAGTTTGAGGGTGAGAGGGGAAATGGTTAATAGAGGTGGCGAGGCAAGATTTTATATAAAAGGTTGGTGCCTTGAATGCGCAGCTGGTTTTGCATGGAACTGGTTAATACTCATGGACTCCAATACATTAATGCCATTTAGACAGGCACATGGACTCACGGGCAATGTCCAGAGAGACAGAATACGATCCCTTCAACCAAAACTTCCTGGGCGAAGGGTCTGTTGATGTTCTGTACTTTTGAACTGTTCCATGTAAAATTCCATTTCATGCATCTTATTAGAACACATGGGATAGGTCTATAATTTCCTCGGTTATGTTCAAATTGGAAAGAAAATGACTGTGTTAATTACTAGCTACACAGAGACGTGCACAAACTGCGGTTGTAATATTTTCTTTCTGTTTATTTCTGGCCGGTTTTCCTGCATTACGAAGAGAGATGAGAAGTTTGAACAGAGCAATTGATTTCGAGTCTGTTTCCTGAACCCATTAATTTTAGAAGTCGATGCGGCATTTAACTGAACCTGCCATGATTCTAGTTAAATGGAGACGGGGGTGGTTATAGGGGAAGCATGGCTCTGCGCTAGATTACTAGTGAGTTTACAGAATCGTTGAGCATTTCAGTGGGACTGAATGGTTCATTGTGCTGTGTCCTTCCCATGCTCATCATTGTTGTATTATAATCCGTCTGGAATTGCAGACACTATGAGGAACTGAAAGTAGAATTATGCGACTCTATCATTTCCACTTTATCTTACTGGGTCAATGTTATGCTGGGAATTTATTATTGAACAAGCGTGGGAGATTGCGCATTGTGCACTATGTATGGTTTTGTTCTTCCTCTGAGTGATGACAACGAAGCCAAAAACTACTGGGGTGAAGGGTCACGAAGAAATTCCAAACAGATTTTGCCTGTCATCACCAGAGTTCAGAATATTGAGAGGCGGCCACCTTTTCGATACAGACACCATTTTGAAGGTAATTATATGACATTGCATGTAGAAATGTATGAATGTCGGGGATCTGTTTTCTTTTCACGATAGCGTACGAGTTCAGGATAAACTTGAAATAGAAGCGACCCCTCCTACCCTGGTTGTCACCAAATACATCCACAACAACACCAAATACAACAAACCATAGAAAAAAAGAAACCATAGAAACTACAGCACAGAAACAGGCCTTTTGGCCCTTCTTGGCTGTGCCGAACCATTTTCTGCCTAGTCCCACTGACCTGCACACGGGCCATATCCCTCCATAAACATCCCATCCATGTATCTGTCCAATTTATTCTTAAATGTTAAAAAAGAACCCGCATTTACCACCTCATCTGGCAGCTCATTCCATACTCCCACCACTCTCTGTGTGAAGAAGCACCACCCCCCCCATGTTCCCTTTAAACTTTTCCCCCCTCACCCTTAACCCATGTCCTCTGTTTTTTTTTTTTTTTCTCCCCTTGCCTCAGTGGAAAAAGCCTGCTTGCATTCACTCTATCTACACCCATCATAATTTTATATACCTCTATCAAATCACCCCTCTTTCTTCTACGCTCCAGGGAATAAAGTCCGAACCTATTCAACCTTTCTCTGTAACTGAGTTTCTCAAGTCCCGGCAACATCCTTGTAAACCTCTGCACTCTTTCAACCTTATTTATATCCTTCCTGTAATTTGGTGACCAAAGCTGAACACAATACTCCAGATTCAGCCTCATCAATGCCTTATACAACCTCATCATAACATTCCAGCTCTTATACTCAATACTTTGATTAATAAAGGCCAATGTACCAAAAGCTCTCTTTACGACCCTATCTACCTATGACGCCACATTTAGGGAATTTTGTATCTGTATTCCCAGATCCCTCTGTTCTACTGCACTCCTCAGTGCCTTACCATTAACCCTGTATGTTCTACCTTCGTTTGTCCTTCCAACGTGCAATACCTCACACTTGTCTGTATTAATCTCCATCTGCCATTTTGCAGCCCGCTTTCCCAGCTGGTCCAAGTCCCTCTGCAGACTCTGAAAACCTTTCCCATTGTCTAATACACCTCCAATCTTTATATCATCAGCAAATTTGTTGATCCAATTTACCACATTATCATCCAGATCATTGATATAGATGACAAATAACAATGGATCCAGCACTGATCCCTGTGGCACACCACTAGTCACAGGCCTCCACTCGGAGAAGCAATTCTCTACCACCACTCTTTGGCTTCTTCCATTAAGCCAGTGTCTAATCCAATTTACCACCTCTCCATGTATACCTAGCGACTGAATTTTCCTAACTAACCTCCCATGCGGGGCCTTATCAAAGGCCTTACTGAAGTCCATGTAGACAACATCCACTGCCTTCCCTTCGTCCACTTTCCTGGTAACCTCCTCGAAAAACTCCGATATATTCCTCAAGCATGACCTACCACGTACAAAGCCATGTTGACTCTCCCTAGCGTTACGAAAAAAAATATCAAAAACCACATCGGTATCTCAATTAAATGTCACAGTTCGGTGCCTCCTTGTTCGCTTTGTGAAGGTCAGAAATCCTCAGGCTACGGCAGTTGAATTTTTTGCAGCAGGTGTGGAACGCCCATTATCCCGAGATCTCGCCTGTTTCCTGTATTATTCAATGCAGTTGTATCATTTTCATGATACAAGTAATTGCGTCAGGCTGGCTGAGACGAGCACACCAGATATTTGGACATCGTCTGATTCATTAAATGCCAGTATTATCTTCAGATTCATTTGAAGATCCACAATGTTAATCTCTTATGCTGTTCACAATTCCGTTACCGTTTCTGTATTCAGGTTGTTCTTTATGTCATCAAGTGTCGGTACGTGGGCGCTGATGGGCGGTCACTGTCAGGGAGGGAGAATGTGTTAGTGGTATTAGGGAGACAGGCGTTGATGGCAGATAACAGCGGTGTCCGATTGACAAGAGAATCAATTCAATATGCAGAGGTAATCAGAAACGCTCTTGTGTGTAATATCGATTGCAACACCGAGGAATTTAGTTGGCGTCAGGAACATTATGACAGCGTCTACTATGTTCCCTACTGTGAAAGTAAATAGAATTAAGCTTATGAATACAATCGGTATAATTGGCACTTTCCAAAAAAAGACGAGAAGCATTCAGAGGCGGAGCATTTCCGACAGTGGCTTAAAAGAAATCTGTATAACGCTGCTGGCGCTTTATACGTGATAATATCTGGGTGTATCAGGAAGTTCAGCAGCCTTTCGACATCGGGGACGAAGTGGTTTCCCACTCTAATAGTTATTATCCTAATGCTAAGGTACCCTCTGTTTGCTGGTAGATTGTCAAAGGAATGGTTGGGACGGATGTGTGGTATCCTTGACAATACTATGTGGTCAGCATTGCACTGTGCAAATTGAAATAATTTTTAAAAATCGGCTGAAATTGATTAAATGGATGCAAAAGACCTGTGCTGACGGAATTAATCAATGTAATCACGTCAGTGTTTTCCAAATCTGTCTGTGAAGTGAACATAATTATTTATTAATCAGATTCTGCATGGTTGATTTTCTTTTCATTCGTTTTAACGTGTGTATTTTTAAAGTGTTTTGCAACATCAATGTCCCTGTAGAGATCCAAAAAAGGTATAAAACCTCTGCAAATGGGCCAGGGAAGTAATCGCGATTGAAGAGTTTGCTTGCAGCGTAAAGGGGCAGGTATCTGCACGCATGAAAAATGCGGGAAACGTATCACGACGTGGAGAAAGTTTTGTACGTAGTCATTGCCATTATTGGAGTTCCTGGTAAGTTAGGGCAGCAATTTAAGAATGAAGATTCGGTTGTGCTCTGGAGAATGTCTGATGTTTTCAGAATGTCACAGTATGCCCCTCCAGTAGTTAATCGATGGCCTTCTGCAAAATAAATATACTTCAGCAAAAAAAAAAAATATTTATCATATTCAATGGAATTTCACGCGTCAAGGTAATTCCCAGGATTTCGGGACACTTCAGAATGATAGTCTGGAAGTTCCTGCAATTTACTGGGAACATCTTACATTTATCGTAACATTCTGAGAATTATTAATTTGTATGTTTGTGGATGAATTTGCGGAGATTTACAGGTAGCACCAATTACAATGTCAATGTCATTCGTTCCTCGCCTCGAACTTTCAGAGTCGGACTGCAAGATTCAATCTAGTTTTCGCAATTTCTTGACCTTTCGCGTCACCTGGACGATCTTCCATATTTTTATACAACAAAGAGAACGACATGATATCTGCCTCCATTGTTTCCATGTATTTCCAGTTCAATTCTGTAGATTAGTGACATTGTCGGGGTCTGGATGACTGAATTCCAATGTGCCAACTTTTATACATTCAGAAACTGTGTATTGCACACGGTTTCTCCTTGTACCCAGACGGATCCAGTCCGCCACAGCAGTTGAGAAGGCGACTCAGCGTGATGGTTCTTCAATGTCGTTGTGCTGATGTACCGAGCAGAAAGGGCAAGAACAGCTAATTTTAAGCTCTGCAGGACTTTAATAAAGTTTCGGTTTTTGTTTAGAAAATTCAGCGATGCCAGTAGGTAATGTCTGATCAAATTTTAAAAAGTGCCTCGGATCACTTGTCTGAGTGGAATGAAGAGGCTCAAACTCCCGTGTGAGCACAGTACATTGGTGCTTAGCGAAGAATGAATCTACCAGCGGGCGGATTCTCCGCTGAACTTCTCCGCATCTCCCTTCAATTCCTGAATTTCCAGCCGCGTACAGAACAAGAACAAATCCCGGAGATAACAGCCGAGTTTGTCTGCATCTTTGCAACATAGATATGACAAATCTTTCTCCCATGCTCCTAATTCCCTCTTATCGTAAACTGCACACAACCCTATTTCTATAGTAAACTAAATTCGGCAGTGAAATATACGTTGGCAGGTGGTGTCATGTCTATCTCATTACAAATATTTGCATGCTTGGTTTATAAATTCATCCTTGCTTGCACTAGTGCTCGCAGTATAGATGAAGCATATGTCCAATCATTGTCTATTTCTCTTTCTCCAGTGAATTTTATAGCGATGCTAATCCTATCTCGGGGAAAGTGCGGCCTTTCCACCTGCACCACTCGCTACCTGGTGGCTATGGCAGCAGCGGATATGTTGGTTATTATTACTGAGGTTGTTTTGCACCAGATCAATTATCATTATTTTCCAGTGTGCTTCCTGGATATTACCGCCGTTTGCCGTGTGGTCAAAGTGTTGAAACGTGCATCGGTAGATTGTTCAGTTTGGTTCACTGTCATGTTTACTTTCGATCGATATGTTGCCATATGTTGTCAAAATCTGAGGTTAAAGTACTGTACCGGGAAAATGGCGGCGATGGTTCTAGCCACTGCCGGTATTCTTCTCTGTCTGAAAGATACACCCTTCTATTTTGTATATGAACATAGGCAACTTATTGGCAAAGTACAGTGGTTCTGCTTAACGAAAGAGAGTTACTTTACAGATCCATTGTGGGTGGGATATGACTGGTTAGATTCAACGGTAACTCCACTAATTCCTTTTGCGGTAATTTTGCTGCTTAACGCCCTGACCGTCAGGCACATTTTGGAGACCAGTCGTGTTCGTAAGGGGCTGAGGGGCGAGACAAATTCAGTGAGCGGTAGGGACCCTGAATTGGAGAGCAGGAGGAGGTCTGTGATTTTACTTTTCACCATCTCCGTCAGCTTTATCGTCCTGTGGCTGACGTATGTTTCAGAGTTCTTCTATTATCACATTAGAGGAGCGAGTCAGAATGATTCTGAATATGTATTTCAGCAAGTCGGATATTTACTGCAGAATTTCAGTTGCTGTACAAATACATTTATTTACGGTGTGACGCAATCCAAGTTCCGGAAGCAACTAAAGAATGCTGTGAAATATCCAGCCAAGTCAATGACTAAAGCTGTTAAGGGCAAGCGGTGTTGCGTTTCGTTCTCCTTCTCCTGACGATAGCTATCCGCCGTCGGCTTCTGAACTCTCCTACATTGGATTTCATTGCTGACATTATCGTCTTTTGGGATATTGCGTTTAATCTCTATTCCTGGTAGAATCGTGATTGCAGCTCAGTTCCCTGAGCTATAGACACTGTAATAAATCAGTTATAAATTTGATTATATCATCTTGTCTCCAAATTACACCGATATCTAACGGTGCGGAACAGGACGATAGTTGCTTAAGTCAAGGAAGCTATTGCGATTTATTATGTCGGCTGAGAAATCCTATAGCCATCACGCCGAGGCGTAGTTACGCTGCGAATTCGACCCTGCAGCTACAAGTAAAAATAATTATGATGTTTGGAGAGAGAGACGCTCCACCAACAAAATAGAGGTCAGCTATCAACTTTCCTCAATGTGGGAGGACGCAGAAAAAAATGCTCCCGATATTCGCCTCAGTAACCCTACTTAAGTTTCCGTTGCTTTCGTACCCACGTTTATCAATATATCTACTATTGTATCCCTGTTCCTGAATTCATAATTTCTATGATCGTTAAAATGTTAGTTCACGTAGTCAGTAAAAGTGTTAACATAACACGTTAGACAAAGGAGTTGTTTTGTCCAGCGTATGGCCGTCAATCATGCCCTCCTCATCACCCCCCCCCCCACTCCCACCGGTTTGCCGGTTTGAATCCGGCACTGTTGATGCAGCAGCATATACAGCAATATCATGGTCCCGTCCTCGGATCGCCCGTCATTCACTCTCTATACCCAGAATGTGGATGGATACTGTAATCGCTATTGTACTCGGATCGCCCGTCATTCACTCTCTATACCCAGAATGTGGATGGATACTGTAATCGCTATTGTACTCGGATCGCCCGTCATTCACTCTCTATACCCAGAATGTGGATGGATACTGTAATCGCTATTGTACTCGGATCGCCCGTCATTCACTCTCTATACCCAGAATGTGGATGGATACTGTACCCGCTATTGTACTCGGATCGCCCGTCATTCACTCTCTATACCCAGAATGTGGATGGATACTGTAATCGCTATTGTACTCGGATCGCCCGTCATTCACTCTCTATACCCAGAATGTGGATGGATACTGTACCCGCTATTGTACTCGGATCGCCCGTCATTCACTCTCTATACCCAGAATGTGGATGGATGCTGTACCCGCTATTGTACTCGGATCGCCCGTCATTCACTCTCTATACCCAGAATGTGGATGGATACTGTAATCGCTATTGTACTCGGATCGCCCGTCATTCACTCTCTATACCCAGAATGTGGATGGATACTGTAATCGCTATTGTACTCGGATCGCCCGTCATTCACTCTCTATACCCAGAATGTGGATGGATACTGTACCCGCTATTGTACTCGGATCGCCCGTCATTCACTCTCTATACCCAGAATGTGGATGGATACTGTAATCGCTATTGTACTCGGATCGCCCGTCATTCACTCTCTATACCCAGAATGTGGATGGATACTGTAATCGCTGTGCTCGGGCTCGATCCCTTCAGAAGATCTGGGGTCGGTGATTATGCAGGCAATATCGATGTTTTTTTTAGCGTGTAGCACCAGACAGTCAACCATTCTTGTCTGCTTCGTGGTAACAGGATTGGTCTCCTTTCGGATTAACCGGGTCACGATATGAATGCACCTGAGTCGACACTTTGTTTCTTACAAGGCCGTGGCTAGCTCGGCGATCCACCCGGCACGGAAGGAAAACATGCTCGGGGGTTTGCCCGACTTCGATTCCAACTCGGGAGCTTTCGCTTCTGCAATTGCGCCACCTGCCGGCCATATCAATGCTGATGACGCTGAAAGTCTGCAGAGGTTTTTGGACAGATGTTGTATATATTCTCTCATCTGCTGACCGACAGTGGTAATGTACCCGGTATGCAGCGTTCATGTGAGCCCCTATGAGGATGATTATCAGTTAACCAAATCTCCCGGACAGCCTTCAAGATATTCATCAGCAATGACCTTCTACACACAAATCAAGCGAACCTGGCATCAACCGTGATATGCATATTCATTTTTTAGGCAATCTTCTTTTATCGTTAAAGGGAAAATGCTTCACTTGAAATGTCCTATGTCCTATTGCCTTTTTAAATGTAGTTTAATCAGTTTCAAATTTATCGTGCGAATATTTATTGCCAATTTTATGTGTCCAAATAAGGCGGTGTATAAATTGCCCATGATTATTTCCATCTTTTTCTTTACTTGGTATCAACTAATATTCTATGCGAACTAGATACTTTACTGCGGATCTACACATTTTTTTCTGATTGTTGTAACGCGACCGAGCAAGTCAATTAGAGAAAGACGCGTTTACGGAAGTGTAGAATGGGAAGCTGCATGCACCCGGCCGTGAATTAATGGCTGATATTTTACAGAAATCAACGTACATCAGGAATTATTATTCAGCAGCAGGAAATTTTCAGCAAACATTTTCTAGTGCGTATTACGATCCCGTTGTTCTGTCTCAGGCTTCAACTTCTCGAATATGCTAGGTCCTCTGTGATTGAGTTCCCTGAAATTCCACCAAAGTGTGACGACCTCTTCTGTGAATGACCACAATGTTTCAGACTGGGATGTACAATTTCTTAAATTCACCAGTCTGGGAACGATGTGCTGAATAATTCACATTTTCTAAGTTGGAAGTTTCATAATATCTATGACGCCACTCACGTCATGACGTTATGTGTTTCCATCTGAATATCCTTCCCGCTTTTAAACTCTAAAAAACATCGATCCAATTTAAATGGTTCTCGGACAAGAAGAGGGGTTATAGCTTCTCTGTTAAAGACAATGTTCTCATTCCAGGGGCTAACCGGGTGAATCTCCTTATTATCCCCAGTAGTTCCTCTCGTAAGCAAAAATAATATCATTGAGTACAGCAGTCCGACACTGGTCTTTCTAGCATTCAGTTCAATCGTAGCAATGTCTCTCTGTTTCTGAAATAGAAATAATGTCTATTAATCTACGGTACACCACTATTTTATTGAAAACAACATATGCAGTATTTATGCACATTGCTGTCCACTATGTTTTTCTTATTTAAAGATTCGTGCAGATGATCACCATGTTCCTCCTATTCGCTGATGTGCAATATTTATCTAAGTATGAATTTAGATCGCGATTTCCATTGCAGTGAGTTCTGATTTACTCATAGAAAAAACATTTGACGTGGTTTTATCATGACGTCAAATTCACAGTGTCATGTTGTAGGCACTATATCGCCATCTCTTGCACTCAGCTCCCTCAATTTTCGATATGTGCTGTACGTCATAACGCAACCACAGAGCCTATGCTCTGCACCATCCACTTCAAAACTCCATGTACGTTGTTTTCAGAGATGCTCTTCTTCACACATCCTTCTGACGTCTGATTACCCGAGTTGTAGTCCCCCTATTGTCAGCATCAAACAGGCTGTGCACGAAATTCCATTAGACCGGCAGATTCTGAGAAAGTCGAACGAGCCCGTTTGGCACCAACAATCATTCCACAGTAAAATAATCGAGATCACATTTACTCCCCCTTCCGAGGTTTCATTCAAAAGCGACTGAATATCATTTGCATGATTGCATGCATTGAGTTACTGCCACATGATTGACTGAGGATTGAAGGACGATAGCCGCTATTAGGTGATGAGGGGAAGAGGTAGAGTGAAATCTTGCGCCATCTTTCGGTACATGTAAGACGGTGCAATGAATGGTTATCTACACTGTAGGGTACGAATGAAATCTCCTCTCTTCTTTCTATGCATTTCATATTTTTTCTATTCAGATTGTTTTATTCCATCCTCCACCCTCTCCATCTGCACAGCGACTGCACACTCCTCTCACGGGTGCTCTCCTATTACTGTTTCCATGTGCGGAGGACATCTACCTCACCGGATTTTATGCTCCATATTGCTTTCCAATGAAATACCATAATCCAGACACCTAATACAGTCCCCTACACAGCACGTTCTTCCAGCGCTTTCAGCCTTCCTCCGTCCACCATCTTTCCCTCCCCTTTCCCCTCAGTTACTTATATTGAATATCAACCTGCTTCTCTTCAGGGTCTGAAACATAAAAGGGAAAGCCCACTTCCTCCACTGATACTGTCTGCTGAGTTCATCCTGCAAGTTGGATTTCCAGCATAAGGGACGTTGCCTCTATAGTGACTTCAGATAGAACTTAACGTGTTAATACCTGACTAAATTGGACCAGTCACACTTCCTTAAAACCTTCAAGCCTCGTATAAAGACTAGTCCGGCTGGATAGAGGAAGAATGTCATCCTCCAATCAAAGAAGGCAAAGAGAAAATTCTTATGATTGCAGATCTGTGAGCCTTTCAATTTTTGTGGTGTTGCTGGAAAATTGTGGAAAATTAAATGAAGGAAAACAGGGAATTAACTATCTCGTGGGATGGCAACATCTATTCAGAAATAACTATCATTACTTTGTCAAGTGCCGACCAGGACTAAAGAATTTGACTGAACATTTAAACAAAGGGCGAAATTTATTACTGAAGATATTTGGTCTACATTGATGCTATCAAGGCGCGACAAGATACAGCATGGAAAGCGGAACAATCAGATATCGATGTTGAACACCTGGGGCGAAAATGATTTTGCGACAGGAATTGCAAGATCATGTTAGGATGTTGGTTTGCGAAAAACTCGAACAGTTTACATGTGAGATTTTCAGATATTATTATTATTGCAAATGGCTCAAAATCTTTGCAGTGAATGAAATCATGGAACTGAGATGAAGTGTGAGACGAATGTATTCATAAATATATTCAGATATCATGTTATCCTTGCAAATATTACCCGATCCACTCTGAAGTACTATTGGGTGTGGGGATACTGCATTAACGCTGTTGTCGGTTTGAGAACCGAGTAAAAGAGAAAGCATGCTATGCCAGTCCAGAAATATCTGATGTGTTAGATAACGGGATTAAGGTGAAATATATGATACTAGTCGTCAAGGGTCGATTGCATGAAACATGTACACCAAGTTTATAAAACATTTGTCAAACTTTACATTGAGTACCCTGTGCTGTGTTGGTCAACGTACTAACTCTTCCAGTACTGGGAAAGGTGAATGAAAAAGTTACAGGGGGTTAGCCCATTATAGAGTGTCTCCGATACCAGGAAAGCTTGGATAGCGTATTTGCTATCCAGTAAATACCCGGAATGCCCCGTTCCTATTCAAAGACCGACAGTGATGTTGTTGACACATTTTAGATGGTATTTTAATGATCTCTCTATCTCTCTCTCTCTCTCTCTCTCTCCCTCTCTCTCACACACACACACACACACACACACACACACACACACACACACACTGTAATATACACAAGTTAATAGAAGCACCCCGATGTAGCAGAAATAATAATCACTCACCCTACCACCTAGACAGCTACTATGGATGATCAGATAGCATAGATTTCAGAGTGAGCTGGCGAATTAGATGCTCATTCAGCTTATGGTAGCTGTAGACAGAAATCTTGTGTTGCTTTTAGATAAATGTGTTGCTTTTAGATAAATGTGACATGTTGCCTTAGAAATTTCCACGTTATTCGCAAAAGATGCAGAGATGTAAAACAAAAAAAAAAAAGTCTGGCATGGTGCACAATTAGAGTCCCTGAAAGTAGAGAAATGCGTAGAAATTTAGTGAAGGTGTCGTTTGTTACACTGGCAATTATTAATCAGTGAACCGAATTTAAATGTTATCAGATGAATGTGGTGTTCTGCAAGGTGATACTGAATCCGCATTTGTAATACTGTGATCAGGTTTCGCCAACTTGCTGAATGTAGGAAGTCAATAAGTTGGAAAAAAAAAACTGAAGAGGTTGCTTAAAGCAATGTAAATTCGTCTCGTCGGTCCAGATTAATGGAGAGTAACTGAGCAGGTTAGGGGATTTTATTTATTGACTCTTTCACTGGAGAATGAGACGTGATCTTACCGATCTGGTTAAATTCGTGAGCGACTTAGAGATAGATGACACATGCGACAACTTTCCTAGGATAGGGCAATCAAAGGTAAGCAAGTACAGTCGACCTTCACTAATCCGACCACCTGTAATTTCTGGTTCCTTTGATAATCCGGCACTGAGTTCAAATTTTCCGCGCATCTGTAATTTCAAATTTCTCGGGCTACTGTACCAATCTTCTGTGCATTTGTTTGGTTGCGCTAGATCTGTTCACGTGCTGGCGTGCTCTTGTAAGCACAGACAGGCGATTCCTGCTTGTTTTCCTGCATTTATTAATATCATTTGCTCTTTTTTAGCCCCAACTATGGCCCCAGTGATTAAAGAAAATGCACCTCGTGCTGTGAAGCGAAAGCACCGCACATTATCCGTTGAAGATTAGGTTGCACTCTTGAAAAAAAAACTGGACAGTTGTGTATCGGTGAAAAACTTGTGCGAGTGTTACGACATTGGCTCTTCCACAGAAACAAAGAGACGTAACTGCTACATTTTTTTTTTGCTGATAGTGGCTCTAAGAAACAGATGTGCGTAAGAAAAACAATGCAAGACGGAAGAAGTTCGGAACTAGATAAAGTGCGATAACGTGGTTTAATCTTCGTGTAAGTGAAGTGTTGAACTATCTGGAGATATGGTGAATGAACAAGCATGTGTGTTTCATGAAGATCTAGGACAAGATTATGAGTGTGACTATAGTGAATGCTGGCTTTATCGGTTCAAGCAGCATCATGCCTTACAGTTTCGTGCAGTGTGTGGTGAAAAACGTTCAGCAGACAAGGAAGCAGCAGCAGAGTTTGTTGACGAGTTTGCCAAGTTAGTCTCCGATGAAAAATTAAGCCCCGAGCAGGTGTACAATGCTGCTCACACTGATTTGTATTGGAGATGTATATCAGGAAGAACACTAACAACAGGAGATGCAGAATCGTCAACAGAGTGTAAGGCATCGAGAGATCGTGGGACTTCGCTAGCAGACAGACGTTCTGTTGACAGGCTAACTAAGTTGACAGGTAAATTGCTGAAAGGATTGGAGCAACGATGTTTTGTAACTGAGCAAGAAATAATGAGTGTTTATATGCTGCAGGATAAACTAATCAGAGAGAGAGCAAGATATATGAAACAGCTTACCTTGGAAGATATGTTCGAGAAAATTGCCAGAAAAACTGCAACAGGGGAGTTAACACTTCAAAATGCAGTGCCATCAACGTCTGCTCAGCCAGAAGTGCTGCCACCAACATCAACAGTTTGTGAAGAAACTGTTCTGCCAGTTTCAGCACCAGCTCCTGATGCTTCACTCATTTTCAAGATGAAGATGTTGATGATCCAGACAACCCCGCACTTGCAGTCATGTAACTTTGCCTGAAGGTATATGAAACATCTCACTTTAGAAGCGGAAGTGCTCGACACTTCTATATAAGTTAATTCCTATATATTTACCTGTACCTTTAATTTTATCTGTGCGTACATTATATTCCTTTATTAAAATTTCACTTGCTACTCATTTAATATTTCTGTTTCATTATTATCTAACTTGTACTCATTTACATGTTATTGTAAAGCTATGATGAGGGGTAGCTATTGCATAATGTGATCCTTCTGTAATTCGGCATTTTCCTTAATCCGGCACTCCTCAGGTCCCAATGGTGCCGGATTAGTGAAGGTCGACCAATAATATTTTGCTCTACAGTCCCAAACATCATCCATCACCGGAAATAGAGAAAACAGCTTTAGTTGCCAAGACATAAAATGGTGCATTGCACAGAGATTTCTGGCTTACATTCATAGACCGCGCATTTCATATATTGCATTCACTTGATACGGTGGCAGGTGTGGCCGTGGAAGCATCTCTGCACAGACTTGCGATTGGACAGCCTCAGTGTGGTGCCAGAGATTAGATCATTTTAGCGTGTTTGTTTGTTCATATATATATTTTTTAAATAGATTTGAAGATACTTTTCTAAATATTAGTTGTGATGGATGAGCACAGTTGTATGGCGTCTAGAATGGTGAAGTCCCTTAACGCCATCTGTAGCTCAGGAAGTTATATCAGCGGGAGGTGACTCCAATGATATATCATTCTCTCTGGGATTCCATTGGGCGCTGACTGGAGGTACTATGTTGATAGAAGCTTCTAAACGGACACTCACTGCAGGTGAATGAAGTGCAGTGAGATATGGATTCGATGAATTAACTACTCATCCCGGAAAGCCTTCAAGACATTCAGTTGAATTCACCCTCTACGTTCACATCCCAGTGTCAATGACAGTCTACACGAACATTTCCGCACAATAGGCCAATATCCATTCTGTGCATGATTAGCAAACCGGGACTAAATATAACACAAATAATATATGCTGTTTGCACAGACTGCATAGTCAATGAAAGAATATGTACAATGACATGTTACCCACCGTCTGCGTGTCTTATTCCTTGCAATAAATGTCAGAATTGTTTTACAGTACCATATTATGACATTGCTTTCTCATCAACACTCTGTGTTTTATTACTTATTTCTCAGATCCTCCTGGACACTTTATTGTCTCATTCCACTTAACTAGTAACTTGATCTGTACGGAAGGCATTCAAGGATATTGCGAAAAAGTTTCTTGGAAATTATAGAGTACAAAACTACGTGTACATAGTAGACATGTTCGAGAGTACATTTATCGCTGGATTCATTTTATGAATTCCAATTTCTCTGCAAATCTTGTCGGTGTCAATGACAAGCATGGTGAAAGGTTTCACCAGGACACGTCGGTCATGGAGAAACGTCATAAACACCGGTTGATTATTGTCGAATACTTAAGCGAGGAGCCTCATCACTCGTCAAATACACGAAAATCATCAACAAGACATTTTCAGCTCATTTATAAGATTGCAAAGCATCAGCACCATTAAGCACTTAAACGCCTTAAATTCAATGGCAGATATTTTTCTCCAAATTCCGACGTCATGCAAATTGTAAGAAAACATATTTGTGCTCAGCTTCCAGCAAACTATCACAAACAAATCTAATTCTTAGGAAGCAACATTTTAGAAAAATATTGCTGTCCAGTGTTTATAAACTGAGTGTTAGCCACAATATCTTTTCGAGTTTCGCCTCGTCCACATCTAAAGACCATTTCCCTCCGCTAATACTGTCTCTGAGTTCCGCCGACAGGTTAGTTGTGGACAGAAAGAACCAGAGAAAACAGCATGTATAAACTTTCAATACGTTGGAACAGTCAGTCAGCCACAGCCAAAGAATAATCCAACCTATCCTATAAGACCATGAGACATAGGTGCCGCATAAAGCCTTTCCATCATGGTTGATCAGGATCCCTCTCTGGCCTATACAACTGCTTTCTTGCAATATAGCCTGATGCCGTTAAACATCAGGAAATGGTCAACTTCCGCCTTAAATATCCTCTCCAACTTGGCGACGACCGCTGCCTGTGGCAGAGTATTGCACAGATTCACTTCTCTCTAGTTGAAGAAAAAAACATCCCCCTTCCCTCTGTATTAAAAGCCGCCACTGAATTTGAGGCTGAGCCTTGTAGCTCTGGATACGCCACCGTCGGAAACATCCTGTCTATATCCAGCTTAGCCAGTCCTTTCAGCATTGGACAGGTTTCAGTGAGATTTTCCCGCATTCTTCTACATTCTAGTGAGTAGAGGCACAAAGCTGACAAAAGCTCTTCATATTTTAACTCATTCCAGTCTAGAATCATCCTTGTGAACCTATCTGATCCCTCCCCATTGACAACCCATCCTTTCGGACATATAGGGTCCAAAACACTTGACGATATTTCAAGTGAAGCCTGACTATTCTCTTATAAAGACACAGCATTATCTCCATGTTTATATATATCCTGAAAATAAATGTCAATATTGCATTTGCTTTCCTTCGCTGAAACTCAACCTGCAAATTAACCGTCTGTGAGTCTTGCACGGGGACTCGTAAGCCCCTCTGCACCTCTGATGTTTGAACCTCCTCCCCATTTAGATAACAGTTTGCACCAAAGTTATCAAAATGCATTGTCATACATTTTCAAACACTGTCCTTCATCTGCCACTTTTCTGACTCTTCTTCAAATTCGTCTAAGTTCTGCTGCAATCGTATAACTTACTCATCACTACATAACTCTCTACTTACATTAGTATCATCTGCAAACTTTACCACAAATGCATGAATTCCATTGTTCCAAATCTTTGACAGACAATGTGCAAAGTAGCTGTCCCAATACTGACACCTGAGGAACACCTCATTTCATCAGCAGCCAAATAGAACAGGCCGCTTTTATTCCGATTGGCTGCCTCCTGCCTGTTGGCCATTCCACTAATCATGGCAGTATCATTTCTGTGACACCATAGGATTTTATTGAGTTAAGCAGCCTGACGTCTGGCACCTTATCAAATAACTTCTAAAATCCAAGTAAATGTCATCGACTGCCTACCTTTGTCCACCCAGCTTGTTACTTCCTCAAAGAACTCCAAAAGATTTGTCAAGCAAGATTTCACGCTGCCTTCGAATTATTTTATCATGTCTCTAACTACCCCTACTCCTCATCCTTTAAAATAGACGTACAGTGCACTCAGCACTGAGGTTAGGCGAACCGGCCTATAGTTTCCTTTATTTTGCCTTCCCCCCCACTTAAAAAGTGCAGCAACAATTGCAAACCTCCAGCCCGCTGGGACTATACCACAATCAAGTGATTTTTCAATGATTTTTACCATTGCATCCGTTATCCGTTCAGCATCCTCAGTCTGGACACTGAGATGTAGTCCATCTGGACCAGGTGACATATCCACCGAAGACTGAGTTTGCCTACCACCTTCTGCGTTTTCAAAAAATGACCCTCACTCAAGCTGCCTGACACTCACGGACATTTGGATAACTGCTCATTTCTTCCACAATGCAGACAAATGCAGTGTACCCATTAAATTCATCTGCCATTCCTCCGTACACCATTACTACCTCACTAGAACCTTTTTCCAGTGTTGCCATATCAACTCTCACATCTTTTTTACACTTCTTATAACTGAAAAAAAAATGGTGCTCTGCTTTATATTATTGGCTAGTCTGTGCTCATATTTTGTCTTTCCTTTTCGTATCGATGTTTTTACGTTGACTTTAGTTCGATTTTTATAGCTTTTACATCATCCAACTAATCAGTCACGTTTACGAACGTATTTGACATTTCCATGGCTTTTAGCCATCTTTGTCGGCTATGGTTGCCGATCCCTTCCATTTGAGAACTTCCTCTGTTGGGCAGATCACTCCTGCGCCTTGTGGTCTATTCTCAGAATCTTCTGCTATCTCTACACTGTGGTCATCTCCGCCAGTCTCTTCCTCCAATCCAGAAAGACAAACTCCTCTTCCTAATTCATTTTATTCCATTGTGATACCGATAAATCTGTGTTATGCTTCTCCTTCTCAAATTGCAGTATGAATTCAATCGTATTATGATCATTGCCGCCTAAACGTCTATTTACGTTCAGCTCCCTAATAAGATCTGGGTCATTACACAATACCCAATCTAAGATAGCCTTTCCCTGAGTAGTACATTTGGTCCAGGTGACTTTAAGAACCTGAGTTTTCCTAGCACGTTTTCCTTTGTTATAGCAATGGCACTCACTCCTGCTCCCTGACACTCAGGGATCTCTGGCACACTGCTAGTGTCTTCCACAGAGAAGTCGGATGCAAAGCACCTATCAAATTCATCTACCGTCTCTTCCCCATTCTACCTCATGAGCATCATTTTCCAGCGGTCCAATATAAACTCTCGACTCCTTTTCACATTTTTTTATAATGGTTTATATTATTGTCTAGTTTGCTCTCATATTTCATCTTTCCCCTTCATATAGTTTTTTTTTTTAGTTGACTGCTGTTGGAATTTAAAAACTACCCAATTATCTAACTTCCTACTCACTTCTACTACCTTATGACCACTTTCCTTCGCTTTTATACAGTCCGTAACTTCCTTTGTCAGCCACAGTAGCCAAGCCCCGCTGTTTGAGAATTACTTCTATCCTGTACATTATGAACTATTCCCAGAAACATCAGCCATTCCTGCTCTGGCCTCATCCCCACCAGTATCCTTCTCTAATCCACCTGGGGAATCACCTCTCTCATGCCTCTGTAATTCCCTTTGTTCCATTGCGATATTACATTTGTGACCTATGCTTCTCCTTCACAAATTGCAGTAGGAATTCAATCACATTATGATCACTGTCTTTTAATGGTTTCTTTACATTGACCTCCCTAATGCGATCGAGGTTATTACACAACACCCAATCAGGGATAGCAGTTCCCCGTGTAGCCTCAACCATCAGCTGCGCTAAAAAGCCATTAGTAAGCATTCAATACATTCCCTCTCTTGCGATTGGACACAAATCTGACTTTCCCAATTCTTCTGCAGATTGAAGTCACCCACTACAATTGTGTCATTAAATTTATTACATTTTAAGAACATTAGAATTGAGAGATTAGAACTGTTGATACCAGTGACCCGCCACCTACCAAGGAATGGGTGCTTAGGAAGCTGATTAGAGTATTGGATAAGGAAGTTATGGGAACGAGATTTTCACTTTAGGAATACTCAATGGGATATCATGTGGGGAAATTCTCGTCAGGACAGACGCCAGTCGAGAGATTGCAGAAGGGAAGTAGCACAGCGCGGGAATGGGCATTTGCGCAATCAGGAAAAACTGCTGTCGAGGGCAATGGAGCGCTCAGACACACTGTTTCAGATGTGGTCACATGGGCTGTTCAGCTCTGAACTGCACAGCAGACAGATCGTGCAATTTAAATTCAAACAAAAATCAGCAGGCGGAGTTACAGAAATGTTAGAATATGCTGGAATTTTGCTTAATGTGGGGATTTCGTACTTTAATTTTCTTGAATATTGTTTACTTGTCCATGATAAATAACTTCCAACATTTCATTATTTTGAAAGGCTCAGTAACATATTTCCGCAATGTTATGGGATTGTTACTGAATATTTTGGCAACGACTTAACTCTTTAGAACAGGAGATTTTCTGGAATGCTTTAAAGTGTAAATAACTTGACTGTTTTAAATGTGTAAGGTGTGGCCACGTATGGGTTCACTTGGGAAACTGTATTTCCGTGAAAGATTGAGCAGCCTGTTTAAAGAGGTTGCATAACCCCTTCGAGCACATTGTTTTTCTTTGGAAAACATATAAAACTTTTTTTCACGGTGTGAATTAACTATTTGTTCTGAGTTTTGCAGTTACTGTTCTGAAGGAAGAGCAGTTGCAAGCATGGATTTTTGTGTTTTGCTTTGCTTGTGTTTTCAGTTTGTGCTTCTTTGTTTTCCATGGGATTAACTTTAGGAGAAGACATGTTCCACATTGGCTACGTGTAATCTTGGTTAAGATGGAAATTTGTGCATCTCCATTCATGATATGAAATGCCCACTTTTCAAATGGAAATGGACATTCAAGGAAATTGCTTATTTGAATTTCAATAAAACACTTTGGGAAGATACGGAAAATTTGGTGAACAATCCTAAAGGCTGTTTTTACTAATAAGCAGCGTTATTTTACTATATATGTTTTACTATACTGTATATAATATGATGCTCAAGTCTTTTGATTTATTGTTTTTGAGTTTAAGATTCCCTGAAAAAATAGATTTGAAGCAACCAGTGATTTGTTATGTAAAGTGCAAATGAAAGTTCAGTTTAAATATAGGACAGGTACAAACGACATTTCAGAATTTATCCAGCTACTGTTAGATGTTCAAATTAACGGCTTCTCATCAGTACAGATATGTGAGAGGAGAACTGGGCACAGTATACAATTAGACGATGCAGATAGCCAGGAATGGTAAAGTATAACTTTCAACAAGGAACAACATGAAGATATGTAAATAAAGGAGCCCTCCGACATACCATACCAGTGGAGCGCCCTTCGACTAATTTGCAGATAGATTATGGTTAAGGTTTGCCATCGACCCCAGGAGGGTACAAATATATCCTTATCACGGTAGATACTTTCACCTAGTGGGTGGAAGCTTTCGGGGCTAACATAAACATTGCCCAGACCACTGCAATTATCTTATTGGAAAGGGTTATCGCTTGCTAAAGATTACCTAGGCGTATAGAGTCGGTTTAAGAAACGTATTTAACAGGGAAGACAATGTAAGAGGTTTTGGCCTTTTTCGGGATCAAGTGGAATTTCATACAACCTATAGAGCACAGTCAGATGGAATCATGGAAAAGATGAACCGAACGTTAAGTCAAATGATGGCCGAAATGGTCCAATAATATATGGAACAGGAGGACATCTCGGTTTCCCTTATGTATTGATGATAAAAAGGAATACAGTGGCATATAAACAGTTTATAAACTCATGACCCAAGCAACATGAGACGCTGAGAGGTGATACGTCAGAATTTGGTTAGATTTGTCAGAACGGGAAATCGATGGGATTGTGTCTGAAAAGTGGTACAATAATTTTTAGAGGCAGTGGAATAGGCAAATTATGTGGCAGCCCATCAACCAGGAAAGAGGAGGCAAGAGAGTAAAGGTTGCTTTGACTCAAAGGTTGGTTACAGAAAATTACACCCCGGGACAAAGAGTGATGATTAGAGTACACCAGCCCACCGCAATTTTGTAACCAAGGTTTGCAGAGCCCTATGAAATGATACACAGAGGAAAACCACCAGTACACATGAAACACAATTAAAAGTGGATATACCACATTACCCGGTTGAAATTGTTAGGGGAGAAACAGGAAAGTTACCATCATTGGAACGTACAACTAATATACATGATGGTGCCAATCTCGGAGACTTCACAATTGATGTGCATGGTCAATCTGATTTGGAAGATTTATGATTGGAGCAACTTTCCCAGTCGATTGCGACAGATTCGACCAAAGAAAAGGGTTTTCGTTCCCTCAGTCTGAGAAACGGGAGTTTTGTGAAGAACATAAAGGAAAAAAGAACACGCTGCTTCCTGCCTCCCCTATCCTGAAATGAAAATGGGAGTGGGAAAAGCAGATGGATAAATTGAGCACAAAGATAATTGAGAATCTGGATTGGATGGACTAGAAAAGATAAAGAAATTATGGACACAAAGTGGTTTAGTATAGAATCTTAAAACTGTAACTAACATGATAGGTTATATGTAACACCTGGGAAAGATTTCTCTGTAGCGCACTGTTTGGGTTATGACGAGAGATAACGAGGCTCTGCAATGTGTGCTGGCCAATGAGGGGAGACGTTTTTCTTTCCTGTATGCCCGAGCGGAGATTTCGCGATTTTTTGTTCGGCAGAAGATGCCAGAACGGGGATGTGGTAGACGGTAGGTCGGAGTGGAATTCGAATGGGTTCGGGAGTCGACACCTGGAGGGAAAACGATGGAGAACGTACAGAGGGGAAAAACCGGGAGCTCCAACGTTGCTTATTACTCTGTTTCATGAGAATGGGCCTTTTTTCTTTTTTTGTTTCATTACTCACCAATTGTCAAATTAAAAATTATAAAGCTCAATCGATTAATTGTATGTGCTGTATTGTTTGTTATTTCGTGGTATTGATTTGTAACAGGGGAACATATCACGCAGCACCCAAACAAGATTTCTTAAGTTTGGCCATGCTGGCGGCAATCTTGCTCTAGATAAAGCCACTAGACGAAAGTAGGTTACAACTGTGGGGGTATCGTTCGGCATTGATTTCTTGGGATGTTGTGTGACTGCCCTGGGCATTGAACTAGTTGGGTGGGTATTGGTAGTCCCGAGGAATTGTTAATTCGTCCCTTCCTGTTAAAATTGCGATTGTGGGCAAATGTTGGATAAAATGCGAGGGGGTGCGCAGCACTCGTTTCAATGCAGACCAGCACTGACGTAGCGGTCCGAATCACAAGCTAAGTTTCCCGTAGCGGAGGGCGGAGATTTCAAAGACAGGGTTCTATCGTTTCTGAGGAGTGAGGGGAAGGATTGGTCAGATTTGTAATGTATAATTAGTCCCTGTTCCACAGGAAAGAGTGAGAATTCTGAGGTAGTACCCGCATCTACCTCTCTGGCGAATAAATGGTAAAAATGAATATGGTACGCTCCTTAAAGGGGTAAAAAGAGTTTAAGACATAGGCGAGGCAGACCTTTCAGTTGCTAGATGACTGGCAGTGCTCTGATGATGTAAAGCGACAGAGATTGGTTGAGAGTTTGAGTGAGTGAGCTGCTGACGTTGTGAGATCTGTCTTGTCCCGGTATCCGCTAGCAACCACGGCCGATTACATGAAAGCACCGGAAAATGCATTTGGCGCGACAGAAAGCCTAATGGAGATCTGGTGGGGTTTCAGAGCATGACTGAGGAGAAGAGGGAGTCGGGATTTCCTGCTGGGGAACTAGTAGGTCCTGACTGCAGACGTCGTCGATAATGGTTGTCAGGAACACCACGAAGAGGGATTTCACCTTCAAGCACAGGACGCCCCTGGTGCATTTGTTCCAGGTGACAGTAATATCTAGTCTCCCTGTTAGACAAGCCGGGGAGAAACTATAGGAAAAGCGGGGTGGGGGGGGGGGGGGACTTGACCACTGAGTTATTCAGCTTCGAGATTTCCCCAGTTCCAGCGGGTTTGAAGAGGAGGTTGGTAGAAAAGCTATTGAAGCTGGAAGGTGTGATTTCCGCTGACCAGTTTGTTGTGGGTTGTTCCAAGAGCGCTCGTCACACTATCCGGGTCACCGAGGACACCCCTTTCAGAGAGCGGTCGCGGCGCCTGGCCCCTGAAGAGATGGAGGACGTTGGGCAGCATTTATGTAAGTATAATCACCGTGTTCCCAAGCCCCTATGCGTAGTGGCCTGAAAGAAGAATAGGAAGGTACGGATGTGTGTGGGCTCTGAATAGACCTAAGTCCCTGACCAGTATACAGTCCCGACGATTGAAGACGGACTGGTCTGTCTGAGTGCTGCGAAGTGGCTCAGTGCGCTGGATTTGATCCCCAGGAATGAGGCTGACAATAGAAGACGGCATTTATATGACCCCTGGGATTCTTCCAGTTTGAAAGAATGTTCCATATCGGGAGCCCCTGTAACCATCCAGCGCGTCAAGAAGATGACGGTGGGGTATATGAACTTGCTTCAGGTATTGGTGCATCTGGATGACCTGATAATGCTTGGGTGTACCTTGAAAGAACAGGAAGCCAGGCTAGTGAAATTGCTCGGCCGCTTGAAAGCTGTAGGGTTCAACCATTCTCTGGACAAGTTAGAGATGTTGGGCACATAGTCTCACAGTTGGAGTAGCTACTATCCGGCTAAGCTAGTGGCGTTAACCACCTGGAAAGGACCCAGTCTGTGAGAACTCTGCGCTCGTTCCTCGGGTTCTGTGGTGAGCATCGGAGTTTCCTGAAGTCTACACGAAAGTGAGTCACACGTTGAATCCGCTATGTGCTTAACTTCACCTTGCGGAAGAAACGGTGGGGGGTAAAAGGAGAGGAGGGTAGAGAGCATCTTAACCCGTTGGAGCCCTTTGGACCGAGGTGGTAACGAAGTCTAAAAAAGGCCTTTCGGTCGCTAAAGGAGATGCTGACCCAGGCCCCGATGCAATCGAGCGGGCTCAGCGGTCGCCCCGTATCAGGATCTGGTCACCGGCTGCGATTATCAGCCGGTGTCTGTCGGCCTCTGAAAAAAAAAAACATCCCACACACAAATAGGTATTCTGGCGTTGAAATGGGCTGTGGTGGATAAGCTCAGTGACTACCTGTATCGTGTCAAGTTTGATGTGAGGACGGGCAACAATCCGCTAACGTATATCCTGACCTCGGCGAAACTGGATGCCGCCGACCATCGGTGATTGGCGGCGTTGTCTTCCCATGATTTCAGACTGAATTACTGGCATGGAAGCAGGAACAGTGAGACCAATGCTTTGTCCCGACGTGCGCATGAGAGGCTGGAGAGGGACAAAGAGTGGGAGAGTGTTCCTGCCGCGTGGGAGAAGGCCATGTGTCTGTTTGCCCTCACGGTGAAAGCAGAAGGAAAGCAGGGGCAGGATTGTGCGGTAGTTCAATTGGGAGCCTCTGATGACGCCAATCCACAGATTTGCTGTACCTGACTGCTCTGAAGGCAAATCAGTTACCGAAATTGAGTTCTAGAGAAGTGACGAGTGCTCAGCGAGATGACCCTGGCATCGGTCAAGAAGGGAGACATGACTCAGGTCGAGAAGACGAGACACGCCTCGGTGTCCCTATTACTAAGAGAATAGCCCCAGTTGGAGATGCGGAAACCAGATCCTATACCGCCTCATTTTACCTCTGGACTCACCTCGGCGTTCCCAGCTGGTTCTGCCGGAGAAGAATCGAAGGACTGTTTTGGAGTAACTTCTAAGTTTCAAAGGTCCAAAAGTACATTTAATGCCAGAGAAATGTATACAATATATCTCCTGAAATGTTTTTTTCTTCGCAGCCATCCACGAAACCAGAGGATTGCCCCAATGAATGAACGACAGTTAAATGTTAGAACACCAAGATATGCTCACCCGCCCCCAGCTCGCCTCCCTCCCGCGCGTAAGCAGCAACAAACAACGATTCCTCTTCCCCCACCAGCAAAAAAAAACATCGGCGCCCACCACAGCACTCAAGCGTCAGCAAAGCAGCAGTAAATATACAGACGCAGTATTCCAGACACTACATTATTCATCCTGCGCTCTCTCGCCCTAATAAGGGAGAAAGAAGTGTATCCGTTTCACAGCGAAAGTAGAGACGGAACACACAGCTCCCTTGTTGACGATGTTAAAAATCTATTATGTCACTTCTTTCGAGCTCTGGGCTCAATGATCTCGGGTCTCTGGCGCACAGCCGTAGAGCTCTCGACTCCCGCAACGACACAACGGATCCCGCCCCCCGCCCCATCTCCAGAACACCGAGATCCTAAGTCTCCAAGAGCGAGCCGATTGTGTAGGCCAAGCATTTGGCGTGCCGAACAAGGGCCAGTTGTGAAACCCCAAGAGCGGGTCCCATTCCTGCAAAGAGCCATAGTCAGCGTGTAACTCCAGGTACGGGTCTTCAAAAGAATCCTGAAAGGGTTCATGATGATTCTGAATATTTCAGGGTTGAAACGACATATGGATTGCTCAGAGATCCGTTTCACGGGCCACGAATGAAGTCGGAGGTCGTGCATCGATGCATATGGTGGAAGACGCAGCCTACGCGGGCAGCTCCCTTATTCCACTTAGAACGTGCGGGGTCCTTGGACCTTGTGTGTATCAAAATGTATCATCAAAAAGTGAGGTTCTCCCAACTCGTGCCGGGATATAGACTCCACATGAAGAACTTGCGGCTACCAGGGAAGCATAAGAAAACTGACCACTGGGCGGCTACGCCCTCTGCGATGGAGGGTCAGATGCCAAACCTGCCAGTTTTCCGGATGAAACCAGAGGATGGGAATGGGTTTGACAAGATTCTGCATCGGAACTACCTTCTGCCTCTGGGACAAGAGGTGCAGGCTGACCCAGAGGCCGACCTGCAGCCTAGGCCTAGTAAGAGGACTCTGCGGAGATGTGGGGAGACTATAGGGCCAACAGCAGGCGAGGTTAAGCCGGTCCCCACCCGTGAAACGGACACTGATTCGGAGAATGAGGACCTGGATGTGTGGTGTATGCTGCCTTTTCATAACTCCACATTGATTGAGACAGAGTCTCCCCATCCTTCTCCCGCTGGGTCCGGTGGGATTGGGGGTTATCTGTGGACAGCCCGGGTTGAAGCGGGGTTTAGCCAAGTGACAGAGTGGTCCGAGTTGTAGGTGGGCACGAGTGATAGGCCGGGCTAGCCTTGCCCTTTATATCAGGAGCATCCCGGGTAGTTTCGGAATCTGAAGAGTTAGGTGAGGAGGAACGCAGGTCTCAGGGAATTAGGAGAGCACCGGATGAGCTGACACCGGGCAAACAGAGTGCGGCCCCTATCGCTTTTTGTAGCTATGTCACTGCCTTTTACACCTAGTTTGGACTTGTGCCTTGCAGAAAGGGTTGTCTAATTATTTCAAGGTCATCAGGACATGACTACATTTGGTTGTGTTTGGCGGGGGGGGGGGCGTTGTGGCGGGGGAGGGAAAGTGTAACGACCTGGGAGAGGTTTCCCTGCTAATGTAATGGTTTCTCTGTAGCACAGTGTTTGTGTTATGAATGGAGATAACGGGGCTTTGGAATATGCGCTCGACAATCAGGGGAGATCTCTTTTTCTCTTTCTTGTGTGCCCGAGCGAAGGATTCACGGTCTTTTGTTCGGCGGAAGATGGAGAGAGAAGATGGCAGAACGGGGAAGTCAGATGGTGCTTGTATGGAACTGGACCGTTATATACTTACAATTTTGTTCCAAGACAATTAAGCAGAGAGGAGTTTGCGTCGGTCAAAAAATGAGAAAAGAGAAAGAAAAGTGGAATTATTGAAAGCATGCTATGCATCAAGGTTTGCAATGGTCAATACGTTTGATAAACCAGAGTTAGAAAACCAGTTACAGTCCTCAGCGGAAAAATTATCGGGATCATGTACAGACTAATAAAATTGGTGGGGACACATCTATGAATTCAATTACATTCGTGAAGCCCATTGAAGTTTCCACGAATTTGATTATTGACCGCATTGTCCAAATCTGAGGGAACGCATTAAACTGAGTCCTCTACTACATATGCCAGTTGGTTGCTCGACATGACTGGCCTAATGTTACTTCAACTTGATGCACATCAAGTATCAATGTGGGTATCAGATTAAGAAACAAGGGTTTGAGGTAAAGTTGTCTTGTGTAATATTAGAAGTTTACACTAATCCATACAGTACTGGCCACATTGGATGACAGTACAGGAATGTTTTATGTCGGTATGTTATTTCATATTCCCCGACATCGAAATAATTGAGCCCTAATTTGAGAAGAGTTTGCATTGCGGGCATATATCACGAGGAGACTTATATTCTAAAGTAACCCACCAACACGTGTTATTGTTATGAATGGTACCAAGTAAGGAATAGAATCATCCAGATGTCATAAAAGGGGATAAACGACGTGCTTGTCCGGAAGTGATAAGAAAACATAGATACATGGATTATGCTTTCAGTGCTTACGAGGATTGTTCATTGTCTGCTCTGACGATAACGAATGAGATCTTCTTACAATGTGCTTTCGTGGGACAGGCATATTATAGCCACAACAAAAACAAGTTATACCAACGGGTGGAAAGAGTGTCCTTTGGAAAGTTACAATATTGTAATTGAGAACATGACTTCAGAATTGGAGATAAGAGGACGAGACTTGCTTCACCCAGCAAGAATCAGAGTAATGAAGGGGGAGCTTCCAGTTCCAACGCACTTACACACTAATACGGTCGATATTTATGGGACCAGCTTTTTGCTGAGTTGCCACCGATTACTGTTTTGATTGCAGACTCGTCACGAGTTGGGTAGGAGGCAAAGGAGATAATCTATCAATGGACTAAGTACACTAAAGTTATTGATTTTATTTAATTATTAATTGAGTAAATATCATGAACATGAGTTGTTCAGTCCTCTCGTGTGAGTTCATTGTTGGGGTAAGTGCAATTATCCCCTCTACTGGAGGAGCCTGATCATTTACGAGTAGAAGTATTGCTGAACCTGTTGCAATGGGACCTGACGCTCCTGTCACTCCTTCTGGACAGCAGCTTGGAGAAGTGAGCATCACCTGGGTGACGGGCGTCCCTGATGATGAATGCTGCTTTCCTGTGATTTCACTCCTTGTAAATGTTCTCAGTGGTGGGGGGGATGTACATCTTATGGACTCGTTGCATCCACAACTTTTCATTGATTAGTCTGCTCAAGGAACTCGGTGTTTCCATAGCAGACAACGATGCAACCAGTCAGGGTACTCACTACTATACCACTCTAAAAAATTGCCTGGTTCAGCCGACATGCTAAATCTGCACAAAATGACACAAACTGACTGTAAATATTGCTATATCTTTCCATTGCTATACCACTCCTCTGAGCCCCTACACTAAGAATCCCAGTCAATATCGGGGATATCAGTCACACACTACTCTGTTAATTTTGCGACTTTAATAAACTGCCTATATTTCTGTGCATATCTCTCCAGCTGGAGCTTCAAAATCCTTTGGTAATTGAAGCACGCAACATCTCAATGCTCCCCTTTATCAGCTCTCCGTTACACGTTGAAAGGTGCCCATTGGGAGGGAGGTGATTGACAGTGCCGATGAATTGCAGTCCAGTGTCGGCAGTGCTCAGGTCTCTGTCCCTACCGTTCTGGGGTTGTACTAGTGTTTCCCGGTGGAGTTCAGTACTGGGTGTGTACAGGGCCGTGTGCTCACTGCACAATGTTTGAAGTTTTATAGGTCTATGTCCTGGTAGTGAAGGTATAGATATTGTAAAGGTCATTGCTCCTGGAGTCAACTGCTGACTGTTGTTCTACAGGCTCGTATGCTCGTACACAGTTTTATCTCAGGTATTTGTATGCCCAACGCTTGTAAAGACAGGTCCCGTTACATCATACTGCCAACAGTTGTACGGACCTGCGTCCTGAAACCACAGTGATAACTGCTGTGAAGCTGATTGCACTTGCTGTTGTGGTACCGTCTGCAGTAACGGCCTGTATCCCTACAGTACGGTGCCGGCTGTTCGAAGGATCAGTGGCCTTGCAGGACGAACTCAGCTGTTGTAAACATCGATTGTCCTTAGAGTATGCTGCCGACTATTGCAATGATCTCTGTCCTTCGTCTGGTCAGCCGTTATAAAGATCTGTGTCCTTTCAGTATGCGCTTGATGTTATAAAGGGCTGTGCCCTTACAATATAGTGCAGACGATGTTTATTACAGTAAAAAAAAGACAGGGATTATCCGACTCTGGTTCATCAGAGTTATGTGTTGATCATTCTCTGTCCTTGTATTAGAGTCTTACACTGGTCTGTGTCCTTACCGGTCGGTGCTTTGCAATGGCTGTTCAGTGCGCTTGGAAAAAACGCCAGTGTTTTACACAAATTTACACTTATTACACAAACTGTCCTTTTATAACATCCTCATTCCCCAAAGCTCGGCAGGTTAATTCTCCTGTAGGATTTCTCCATTGTCTCGTTCGTACCACCCTTAAAAGCAGTGAGTCCCAGCTGTTATCAGAGTCAACGTAGAAATACGAGTTCCATCACCTGCCCCTTGGATCCTGGCCCACTGGGCATCAAATCACTAATCAATAAACTGCAGGGTACAGCACAGGAACAGTTACCTCTCCTCACCGTGTGCGTGTGTGTGTGTGTGTGTGTGTGTGTGTGTGTGTGCGTGTGTGTGTGTGTTTGTGTTGATCATGATGACAATTTGAACCGCATGTTTGCCCGCATGTGATCTCTGTCCTCCAATGAACTAAATTCCCTGAGGGATTTACACCTTACTGCTCTTTGGCCCAAAGCAATCTCCTCTTTGGTAGCAACACTAAGAATATCAGCATACACACTACTTGATCTCGCTTTCCTCCATGTCCTTCCCCTTAATGAACACCAGTGAATGCAACGTAATGATCATGTCCCTCACATACTAACTCCAGCTCCAGACACAATCTCCCTTCTTTGTCACTGAGTGGTCCTGTGCTCTCGCCAGTGTACTGCAGATTTCAGTCCCATTCATTCTCCTCAGTGAATACATTTCCTGGTCACTATTCATTCTGTCGGTTCACTATTGTATTGCTTGCTGGCCCCTGATGTTCCGCCAAAACCCAGTCCAATTTCAGCTTCCAAAACCGATATTGACTCCAATAACTCCACCTATCTCTGCGGTACAGAACATCTCCTCTCCCTCCCCCCCCCCCCCCCCTCTCTCTCGCTCTCTCTCTCTCACTCTCTCTCAACAGCTACAAGTAAAATAAAGGTACTTTCTCTTCATTTTAAAAGAATTAAAATATGCTATTGGAAGATGGTTCGTGATGGTAGAGGAGAACCTACAGGTGGAGAGCATTTGCAGATTTTCTCGTATTTTAGTTTCATCTTTCTGTGCATCACGTTGTTGTAATTTGCCAACAAGTTGCGGTACAGAATAGGGATCACGAAGATAGCTTGATTTTAATACTTAACAGCATTTATTTCTAACGTTTAACGAGTTTCAAAATCCCATTCAATGGGTATTTCAGCATATTCCTGAGTTCCTCTCGGAATTTCCTCTGGGTCAGGGCGTATATAAAAGTGTTGGTGCAGGAATTCAGAATCTGCAGCATTCCCGATAACTCTTCGGTGTTGTAACGGGTATCTGTCACAGAATAGTAAACAAAAGTCATTGAAATCCGTTGATAGATATAAGATACCAGCCGTTTTATCCAGCACAGTATGAAACTACCAGTTATGCTGAAGAGCAAAATGATGGATTTGCGTCGGTTCTCCATCTCCCGGTCCTTGTCATTCTCTCCATTCCTTCGTCCCCGGAGCTCCCGGCGGGCTCAGCTGGCTGCAAGAATCTTCCTAACGGTTCGAATATTGAGCAGCAATATCAGCAAGAATGGAACACAAGGGGTTAAAATGCGGTGAAACATTGCAAATGCCGCCCATGTGGGAGATCTTTTGTAGCTCGATGTGTAAACGCAATACCAGGGAACACCATCAATTACTACCAAAGGCTCGTATACAAAGCCCCAGGGGACACCCTCCAGACAGGCCAACACACTCACTGTCCCGATAACCACAGCCGCCGTTCTCTCGGTGCAATATTTTGTTTTCAGCTTCTCACAGCAAATAGCCACAAACCTATCGACGGTGAAAGCGACAGTCAGCCAGACAGAGGTCACCATGCTCGCTGAAATTAGCCATGCGCCGAGTCTGCACACGGCAGTGATGAAAAGGAAAGACCGAGGGAATTAAATCCAAGCAGTCTACGTCAGCAGCGGATAGGAGATAACGATCAGGAGATCGGCCGCGGCCATTCCAACCAGGTAGCGATTAATGCATTTGGATAGACCGCACTTTCTCCAGGAGAGGATCACAAACGCGAGCAGATTCGCTAGAAGAGAGACAGGGAACAGCAAGTTGAAAAAATTCTGAGCGGAGGCCAATGGAATAGTTGGAGGGAATACTCTAACACCCCCATGATATTGTTGCGTTTAGTGGTGCAAGTGTGCAAAGAGTGGGCAGGTCTGGAGGAGACAAAGAAAGACACAGTGCAATAAAATCAGTACGATTTGCATACGGATTCTTACTGATGACCGAAATGTAAAGTGGCAGGTGAAAGCTAAAACTGGGTAACTACCTCCTCAGAGTCCATACTGGATGGAACATTTTCTAACGGCGCCTCCGCGTTTTGTGTTCGTAAAGTGAATAAATCCGCACCCTGATTGCAGGATACTTCCATTGGAAATTCAGCAGCTTCTATAGCACTCCCTGCCACGAGAGCCGAAGGACGTTTAAAAAAAAGAGAAGGGAAATGCTGGAAACACGCATCCAGACGAAACAAAATATGTGGAAAAACTTTTAAATTGTCTCTTCTCATAAATGTTCTCAGACAGGCCGCTGACATCCCTTTTAACATTTCTCTTTCCATTCTAGCTGATTGGGGTTTAGTGTTTCCAGTATTCCACATGTGTGTCTCCTATTCCAGAATCTACCACTTCACTGACTTTAGAAAAGAAGATTGACTAATACCGCAGTTACAGCGCAGTATGACACAACGTGAAAGACAGATATGAAGTCTGCCATTGAAACCAGCAGAGGGAAGCAGGGAGGAGAAATTCATTGCCTGGCAGCAAACACGGTGTCGCATTCAGATATCTGTAAAGGCGTCGGATGTAAATATAACATAATATATTTCACAGTATTGATAACTATGAAGTAACACGTCGGTTGTGGTAATTGGCTCAGCAACAAGTGAGTTGTGTTGTCCATCAACTGTTTTATAGTCAGTCACAGCACACAGCATAGACCATAGAACACTACAGCACAGAAAACAAGCCATTCGGCCCGTCTAGTCTGTGCCGAAATTTTATTCCACCAGTCCCATTGACCCGCACCCAGTCAATAACCCTCCAGACCTCTTCCATCCATGTACCTATCCAATTTATTCTTCAAACGTAAGAGTGAGCCACATTTACCACGTCAGATGGCAGCTTGTTCCTCACTCTCATTCCTCTCTGAGCGAAGAAGTTCCCCTTAATGTTACCCTAATTTTTTCCCCTTTCACCCCAAAGCCATGTCCTCTCGTATTCATCTCTCCTAATCTAAGTGGAAGGAGCCTACTCGCATTTATTCTGTCTATACCCCTCACAATTTTGTAAACCTTTATCAAGTCTCCCCTCTTCCTTCTACGCTCCAAGGAATAAAGTGCTAAACTGTTCAATCTTTCCCTGCAACTCAACTCCTGAAGACCCAGCAACACCCTAGAAAATCTTCTCTGCACACTGTCAATCTCACTGATATCCTTCTTTTCGTTGGGTGACCAGAACTGCACACAATATTCCAATTTCCAAACGTCTTATACCTCTCCAAAACATCCCAACTGCTATACTCAGTGCTTTGATTTATGAATGCCTGGATGTCAAAAGCCTTCTTTACCACCCTATCCTCATGTGACGCCACTTTCAAGGAATTATGTATCTGAACTCACAGAATCCTTCGTTCCTCCGCACCCCTCAGTACCCTACCATTTACTATGTACGTCTTACCTTGATTTGTCCTTCCAAAATGCAACACCTCACACTAGTCTGCATTAACTTCCATCTGCCAGTTTCTAGCTCATTTTTTCCACCCGGTCCAGATCCCTCTGCAAGCTTTGAAAGCCTTCCTTGCCGTCCACAACGCCTCCAATCTTAGTGTCATCAGCAATCTTGCTAATCCAATTTTCAACATTATCATCTAGATCATTGATATAGACAACAAACAATATGGTCCCAGCGCAGATCCCTGAGGCACTCCACTAGTCACAGGCCTCCAGTCTGAGAAGCAATTATCCACTACCACTCTCTGTCTTCTCCCCCACAGCCGATTTCGATTCCGGTTTACAACCACTCCATGGATACCTAGTGTCTCAACCTTCTGAACTAACCTCTCATATGGGACCTTGTCAAAGGCCTTACTAAAGTCCATGTAGACAACATCCACGGCCTTTCCCTCATCTACCTTCTTGGTAATCTCCTCAAAGAACTCCTGAATATTTGTTAAACACGATCTACAACGCACAAAGCCTTGCTGACTATCCTTAATCAACTCTTGGCTGTTGCATATCCGATCTCTCAGAGCACCTTCCAATAATTTATCTACCACTGATGTCAGGATCACCGGTCTGTAGTTGCCTGGTTTACTTGTGGAGCCTTTTTAAACAACGGAAAACAAAAACATGAGCCTCCCTCCAGTCCTCCGGCACCGCACCGGTGGCTAAGGGCATTCTAAATATTTCAGCTAGGGCCCCTGCAATTTCTACACTAGACTCTCTCGATGTCGAGGAAATATCCTGTCAGGCCCGGGGGATTTATCTACCTTTATTCGCTGTAAGGCAGCAAGCAGCTTCTCCTCTTTAATCTCTATATGTTCCATGACACTACTGCTTGTTTCCCTTCCTTCCATATACACTCTGCCAGTTTCCTGAATAAATACTGCTGAAAAAAAAAAAATAACCGTTTAAGATCTCCCCCATCTCCTGAGGCTCCACACATGGACGGCCACTCTGATATTCTAGGGGACTAATTTAGTTCCTTTCTATCCTTTTACGCTTAATATACTTGTAGAAACCCTTCGGGTTTACCTTCGTATTACCTGCCAAATCAACCTCATGTCTTCTTTTTGCCTTCCCGTTTTCTTTCTTTAGTATTTTCTTACATTTTCTACACTCTTCAAGTACCTCATTTGTTCCTAGTTGCCTATACCTGCCATACACATCTCTCTTTTTCTTAAACAGATCACCAATATCCCTTGAAAACCAATGTTCTCTATACCTGTTAACATTGCCTTTAATCCTGGCAGGAACAGGCAAACTCTGCACTTCAAAAATCTCCTTTGAAGGCCTTCCCCTTACTGAACACATCCTAGCCAGAAAACAACTTATCCCAATCCACTCTTCCTTGATCCATTCTCATCTCCACAAAATTGGCTCTTCTCCAATTTAGAACTTCAACTCGAGGACCAGACCTCTCTTTATCCATAATTAACCTGAAACTAATGATATTATGGTCACTGGACCCAACATTTTCGCCTACACATACTTCTGACACCTAACCTGTCTGGTTCATAATAGGAGATCAAGTGTTGCATCCTCTCTCGTTGGTACCTCTATATATTGATTTGGAAAACTTTCCTGAACACGTTTGACAAATTCCAAGCCATCCAGCCCTTTCACAATGTGGGAGTCCCCGTCAATATGTGGAAAGTTAAAATCCCCTACTATTACAGTTTTCTGTTTCTTACATCGGTCTGCTATCTCTCTACAGATTTGCTCCTCCAATTCTTTCGGACCATTGGGCGGTCTATAATACAACCCTATTAGTGTGGTCGCAACATTCCCGTTCCTCAGCTCCACCCATATGACCTCTGTAGACCAGCCCTCCGGGCTGTCCTGTCTACGCACAGCTGTGATATTCTCCCTGACTTGTAATGTCACTCCTCCCCCTTTCATCCCTCTCACTCTGTCACAGTTGAAACAACGGAACCCCGGAACATTAAGATGTCAGTCCTGCCTCTCCTGCAACCAAGTCTCAGTAATAGCAATACTGTCGTAATCCCACGTGCTAATCCATGCCCTGAGCTCATCTGCCTTACCTAAAATTCTCTTCTATTGAAACAAATGCACCTGAGAACATTTCTATCTCATACAAACCTGCGATTTATGTCTATACTTGCAGTTCTCGCATGACCTTTATCCTCCTCTACCTGACTATCTGCTCTAACACTCTGGTTCCACTCCCCCTGCTAAGCTAGTTTAAACCTCCCGAAGCAGCACTAGCAAACCTCCCCGTTTATTAAAAATCCACAAGTTTCATGCTGCAACATGAAACTCCTCCATGAGTCGATAGTTTGATTATTGTACATAACACGTCCGCTCACATAACAATGCAAACAATCAATCGGTATAAACACCGGGAGAAGTTTAAAGAAAATATATGCAATTTTAGTGCAGCCGCGACTGGTCCAAAAGCATAGAAACCCGAACATCAAGCCATCGAACGCAAGCAGCTTAGAGAAGCGTCGAACTCCAGAATCGCTGAATTCCAACATTGGATTGTTTTTGACTCAAATCTCAAAAAACACACTTCCAGTGTTTCCATTCCATTGCTGAAATGCGGCAGACTGGGACTGGACGTGGCAGTGCTATCCAGCGACAAAAACAATTACAACATTGGAACTCAACTTCGGTTCCTACCTACAGCAGCTGATACGGCGGCTTACCGGGAATTCCAAAGGATGAAATTAAAGGATAGTAAACTTCCCCTATTCTCAAGATGACTGGATACCCCATTTCAGTAAAATGTTCTATTGCTCCTGAATTCACAGCCCCAGCAGAACACTCTGAGCTGATGAATGCAAAACATCTCTGATATATACAAATGATCAATCTCCAGAGATACGGTTATATCCCTGACCAACTTCATAAGTTATAATTACTTGAACAAACAATTTTATTCAACACCATTGAGTCTGGTGTAAATATGGGACTGTTTGAAGAGCAATGTTTCAAATTCCTTGGGCATTACGTCAGCAGTGACTCTTTTGTTAGAAATCTGAGCTTTCTCTCGGTGCGGCCACATTTACAGGGTTCATGCTTTTGTTGACTAGTTATTCAACTGTAAACAGGTTTCACCGGCACCCTAGAACCCCTAACTTCTGTCCCTCCGATTTACAATTTTGAACTGTCGTTCAGGAATACAACTTCTACCCCCCCCCCCCCCACCCTCCACACATACACATACAGACAGACAGACACACACACACACACACACACACACACACACACACACACACACACACACACACACACAAAGAAACACAAATACGAACAGAGATAGAATAGATGCACACACACAGAAACACAAGTGTAAACAGACGTGGAATAAACTTTGGAAAAGAAAGTCAGCACACACCAAGTGCTCGAAAAATTTCGCTGAGTTCCTCCAGCATTTTGAGATGTTGCCCTCGCGGTAGACGATTATAAGCCGACCACTTGGCACAACCGTCGGACATTCACCTCTCACCCATTGACCCAGTTTCTTTCTTCGGCCCGCGGGGAGAGTTTGCAAACGAGTCTGATATTCCCTCTGTCCAGGGACAAGATAAAGAGCAGCCGAGCCAATCTCTCACACAAGGTGTGTTTCCGAGCACAGAGACACTGAGAGCTCATCAGTTCCACAATGTCGGACGGAAAGCATTCAGTTCCACACTGAGCTCAAGCCCAGATGCTCTTTTCCAAAGCCTCTGTTACACTACCCACACATGTTCGATATTTTCATTGTATTCTGTACCACAGTATCCTGCAGGTAGAAAGACGGACCCAGAGCCCAAATCCCTACGCATGGTGCGGGGAGGACTGCAACAGTAGCGCTGGCAGAGTATTGTGGATTCAGGATATTACAAACAGTTGGAACATTACGAACAAGTGAAAGTGGTGTTGAAGGAATTTAAGAAAGTTTCTGATTAGCACTTATCAGGTTATGAAGTACTTGGGCACACAGTACAAGATAGGACAAAGTTGGCATGGTTTCCTACATAGAAACTCTTGCCTGTCGAACCTGTTGGAATTTCATGAGGATATTAAACATACAATACGTAAAGGGAACGCAGTGGATTTTTAGGAAGCAGCGACTGCTCATCCTCTTAATCTGTCGAAGTCCCCCATGCAGCCTACTGGTTTCCTGAACACTACCATCCCCTCCACCAATCTTCGTATCATCTACCCTCTATTCCATATTTTAAATCATTGAGATACAACATAAAACGAGACGGTCCCAAAACCATCCAAGAAGCCAAGGGCTGGTTAACTTCCACGTCTTTTACCACCTCAGCTGCCCCCCTTCTCAAACTTTCTCCCAATCTGTGCCGCTTCTCCTCCTCAGGACACTGCCACTCGCCGAGCAGCTGAGAGGTATGTTCTATCCAGGTCTCATCATCATCTTCCCTTTCGGGGATGTGGGTCCTTCCTGAGGAAATTCTTAACTGCTGACGGGGACCCACTGCCTTGTTCACCAGGGAGTTAATGGCTGAGGCCAACTCAGAGCCTTCCCGCTTCCGTGGGGAATGAGAACTGTGACGAAAGAGGGTTACAAAAAGTACACATAGATTAAGATGTTAGCTGTCCTGTGCTGGCACCAGTGGGATCAACAGTCGATCTGCCACCTGTCTTCAGAAGAAAGAGAGATAAATAAGACAATGGAGCAGCATTTGGAAATATTAATGAAAAGACGAGAGAGTTTAACGGAAGGAGACACCGGTCTGGGTATAGTCAAGATCGGCTCCGTTTGAACCCTGAACTGTTTGAAGTGTGATGGACAGGCGATACCCCAGCAGGGGGATAAAAAGGGACAGGTTCGCTAAGGCAGGACACACACGACACCAGGAGGTAACGAGACCCTGGAAGCGGTGCGCCTCCCGCAAGTCGGTGGGAGTTTTTGGAGGGCTTGTCGCGGGACCAAGCCATAGACGCACAGGGTGGAAAGGTACGATCGGCGGGACCTGGTGTGTGTCCGCCCTTGCCTGGGTGCCAGGTTCACTGCAGAGGAAGGATCGTATCTGAAACGGAGGGGTCACAGTCGGTGACCTCAGAAGACATTACAAAGAGCTCGCCCGAAAGCTGACTGCGAGGAATATCGAAGGTCTGTGTGGAATCCGTTTTGAATATTCATTCTCTTTCTCTCTGTCTCTCACGGCACGGTAGTGATTACTGTGAACTGAACTGAACTCAATTGAACTGAACTTTGCGTCACTTTGAAACTGGTCATTTACCCCTAGATGACGATAGAGCTTGATTGCTGCTACTATCCTAGCTCTGTGTACGTGTGTGTTTATCATTGCCGAACTGTTGCATTTATTATCCTTTTGATTAGAGTACTGTGTTGCTTATTCCTTTAATAAAACCTTCTTAGTTCCAGTAATCCAGACTCCAACTGAGTGGTCCATTTCTGCTGGTTTGGCAACCCAGTTGCGCGGTACCAATTACATTCTCCAAATCTGACCACTCCCTTCCTTCATCCTTCAAAACCGATTGACCCTCTCGCTAAAGTCACAGCCCCTACCTTCAGGCAACTCCTCTGGCGTCCCTTCAAACCCTTCCTCCGTGACAGCGTGCATGCCCCATCTGACTCCCGTTGCCGAGGGTGATTAGCCGTCGACCCTGCCAAAAAGTGCAAATGCTTTGCTGCGGATACTGTGTGAGGCCCCGAAATATCAGCCACGACACAAACATCAAATAATATACAAAGTGCAAGCAAAAAATATACTTTACAGTAATTCTTGGTGATGGGTTAGTAGAAACAACTAATGAAAAGGCGCCACACAGGTAAACCTATCAGTCTTCCGCACATAATATTTTAATACGTTGGAGCTCACACCTCCGATTCCATCCACAACGTCCTTCCGAGACTTCGGCCACCCTCCGGACCCCGGAGGCTCGGTATCTGCCGCCCTGGAAACGCCGGCTCCGCACGTCCGTCCTCTCCGCTTGGGTCCTGAAAAAGCCCGCGAGCGCCAGCTCAGCTCACACAGACAAGGTAGCATAACATAGATAACTTCCATTGCTTAGTTCCTCCGTTATCAATAAGTATAACTGAAACCTCTCAGCTACAGAGACCATGACCCAATAGTTAGCATTACAAAGAAGTCATTTCATTATAACACCTTAGAGAAGCCATTTTATAATAAGCAGTTAACAGTTAATGGTGCAGTTAATATTATCGAGAACCCTACGCTCATCTGTGAATTCAATTAAATTCGTGAAGCACATTCAAAATTCCAGGAATTTTATTATTGACAACATTGACCAAATCTGAGGGAAAACAATAAACTGAGTTTTCTGCTCCATATACCAAGTGATTGCTCGCTATGATTGGCACAATGATATTACAACTTGTTACACATCAGGTAACAATTTGGCTATCAGATTAATTAGTCTTGTGTAATATTAGAAATCCTACACTAATCAATAGAGTACTGACTACATGTGATGGCATTCATAGCCAGAGGATTCGAGTACAGGAGCAGAGAGGTACTACTGCAGTTGTACAAGGCCTTGGTGAGACCACACCTGGAGTATTGTGTGCAGTTTTGGTCCCCTAATCTGAGGAAAGACATCCTTGCCATAGAGGGGGTACAAAGTAGGTTCACCAGGTTGATTCCTGGGATGGCAGGACTTTCATATGATGAAAGACTGGATCGACTAGGCTTATACTCGTTGGAATTTAGAAAATTGAGGGGGGATCTTATTGAAACGTATAGAGTTACAAAGGGATTAGACAGGCTAGATGCAGGAAGATTGTACCCGTTGTTGGGGAAGTCCAGAAAGAGGGGTCACAGTTTGAGGATAGAGGGGAAGCCTTTTAGGACCGAGATTGAGAAGAACTTCTTCATACAGAGAGTGGTGAATCTGTGGAATTCTCTGCCACATGAAACAGTTGAGACCAGTTCATTGGCTATATTTAAGAGGGAGTTATATTTAAGAGGGGCCCTTGTGGCTAAAGGGATCAGCGGGTATGGACAGAAGGCAGGTACACGGTTCTGAGTTGGATGATCAGCCATGATCGTACTGAATGGCGGCGCAGGCTCGAGGGCCGAATGACCTGCTCCTGCACCTATTTTCGACGTTTCTATTTACGAGTAGAAGTATTGCTGAACCTGTTGCTATGGGACCTGACGCTCCAGTCACTCCTTCCGGACAGCAGCATGGAGAAGTGAGCATCAGCTGGGTGACGGGCGTCCCTGATGATGAATGCAGCTTTCCGGTGATTTCGCTCCTTGTCGATGTTCTCAGCGGTGGGTAGGGATGTACATCTGATGGACTGGCTGCATCCACAACTTTCCAGTGTTTATTCTAATCAAGGAACTCGGTGCTTCCATACCAGACAATGAAGCAACGAGTCAGGGTAATCTCCACTTTACTACTCTAGAATTTGGCCTAAGTTTCAGATGACATGCTAAATTTCTACAGACTGACGTAGTACAGACGGTGAATATCGCTAAGTCTTTCCAGAATAACGGCGAACAAATTCTTCTCATCTGAGCCTTTACACTAAGGATCCCAGTCAATTTGAGGGATATTATAGCCACAGATGAAAATATACTCCAAGATCAGGCCTTTTTCCAGAACCGGGAAGCAGGAGTAACAAATCTATTTTTTTTTTTTTTACAGTGTATGCATTAAATGCCTTGGGATGCCCGTTAATACTCTTCACTCTAGTCATTTCCTCGTCACTATTCACTCTCCTGATTCACAATTTAACCTGCTTGTTGATTCTTCATGTTCCTCCGAGACCCAGTACAATTTCAGCATCCCAAACTTTACATTGTCTTCTCTCTCTCTGTCTCTCTCTCTCTCTGCAGTAAAGACGATGGTATTTTGTTGTCATATGTAAAACTGTTACAATTGTGCTACTGGAAGATAGTTCATGACGTCAGAGAGGAGAAGAACGTATAGGTTGAGAAAGAGGAGAAAACGAGGGTGAATGAAAGGACGGGTTATGACGGGATCAGGAATGGTTATTACCGACGAAAGTATACCCCATGATCAGGCAGTTCTGTTAGAACCGGGAAGCAGGGGCAAATGATTCGCCACAACATTCAATGTAATCAGGGTGTGAGGTAAGGTGCAAAGTGGATTTCACTGGGACGCCGAAGCCAGTGATGCCGTCGGAATCAGCTGTAAACAGCTGGTTTGTTACTCTAAGGCAACACACACAAAATATGATGGAACTCAGCAGACCAGACAGCAACTATAGAAAAGAGTAAATTATGATAGTGTGTGTTGTTCTCTATTTCGAGCATCAGCAGATTTTCTCTCGATTTAGTTCTATAAGTCTGTTCATCACATTGTTTCCATTTATACACAGTGGGTTTACATAATAGGGATCATGAAGGCAGCTTGATTGTAATAATTTACACTATTTATTTCCAACGTTTAATGAGTTTCAAAATCCGATTCATTGGGTATTTCAGCATATTCTTGATTTCTTCTCGGAATTTGCTCTGGGTCAGGGTGTAAATAAAAGTGTTGGTGCAGGAACCGAGAATCTGCAGCATTCCCGATATTTCTTCAGTGAGGTAGTGGGGATCTGTCACAGAATAATAAACAAAACTCATTGAAATCCGTTGATAGATATAAAATGCCTGCCGTGTTATCCAGCACAGTATGAAACTACCGGATATGCTGAAGAGCAAAACGATGGATTTGCGTCGGTTCTCCATCTCCAGGTCCTTGTCAGTCTCTCCATTCCTTCGACTCCGGAGCCCCCGGCGGGAACGGCTGGCTGCTAGAATCTTCCTAACTGTTCGAATATTGAGCAGCAAAATCAGAAAGAATGGGACACAAGGGGTTAAAATGCGGTGAAACATTGAAAATGCCGCCCATGAGGGAGAACTTTTGTAGCTCGATGTATAAACACAATACCAGGAAACACCATCAATTACTGCCAAAGGATCGTGTACAAATCCCCAGGGTTCACACTCCAAACAGGCCAGCACACTCACTGTCCCGATAACCACAGCGGCCGTTCTCTCGGTGCAATATTTTGTTTTCAGCTTCTCGCAGCAAATAGCCACAAATCGATCGAAGGTGAAAGCGACAGTCAGCCAGACTGAGGTCGCAGCGCTCGCAAAAATTAACCATCCACAAAATCTGCACACAGGAGTGATGAACCGGAATGATCGGGGAAAATAAATCCAAGCAGTCCACGTCAGCAGCGGATAGGAGATAACCAGCAAGAGATCGGCGGCGGCCATTCCCACCATGTAACGATTGACGCATTTGGACAGACCGCACTTTCCCCGGGACACAATCACAATGGCCAGCAGGTTCGCTGAAAGAGAGACAGGGAACAGCAAGTTGAAAAAAATACTGAGCAGAGGCTAGTGCAGCAACGTGAGCGGATACTGTAATACTTCCATGTCATTGACGCGTTTAGTGGTGGAAGATTCCAAACAGGGCGCAGATCTGGAGGAGACAAAGAAGGACGTTACACAGTTAAATAAAATCAATATATTTTGTGTACGAATTCCTTACTGGTGACCAAAATGTGAAGTGGCAGCGGGATGTGAAAACTGGGTATTTACCTCCTCAGAGTCCATACTAGATGGAACATTTTCTACTGGCGCCTCCTCATTTCGTGACATAAGATGAATACATCCGCATCCTGATTGCGGGATAGTTCCAACTATCAAGCAGGGGAGAGGAATTCATCGTCCAGTAGCCAACTCAGTATCACTTTTAGATAACTGGATTGGTGTCAGATGTAGATATAACGGAATACATTTTATGGTGTTGATAACTATGAAGCCACACGTCTGTTGTGATAATTGTCTCAACAACGACTTCATTGAGTTGTCCATCAACTGCTTCACAGTCAGTCACAGCGCACACATTTACTAAAAATCCACAAGTTTAATGCTGCAACATGGAATTCCTCACATTTACTAAAATGATACTACCAGTCGATGGTTTGATTATTGCACCTCACAAGACCGCTCACATACAAATGCAGACAATCCGTCCATATAAACACGGGGAGCTGCATAGACATAATATTTTGTGATTTCAGTATAGCTACTCCACGACCAAAAGCAGATAATCACGAACACCACATTATTCAACAGAAGCAACTGGGAAAACTCTGCCTGACACGTTGAAATCAAGAATCGCTGAATTCCATCATCGGTTTGTTTTTAGATCCAGATTCCCAAATCTACATTCTCGATCTTTCCATTCCCTTCCTGAAATGTGGCAGACTGGGACTGGACATGCGGCAGTGGAATCCAGCGACAGAAACAATTACAACAATGGATTTCAACTTCAGTTCCCACCTACAGCAGCTGATACGGCGGCTTACCAGGAATTCCTAAGGCTGAAATAAAAGGATAGTAAACTTCCCCTATTCTCAGGATGACTGGATAACCCATTTCAGTGCGAATTTGTGATCTGATGCTATTGAATTCACAGCGCCGGCAGAAAATCTGAGCTGCTGCTTTCAAAACGTCCCTGATTTATACAAAGGAGCAGTCTCGAGAGACACGGTTATACCCCGACTAACGTCATTAGTTACAATTACTTGAGCAAACATTTTTATTCAACACCATTGACTCTGATGTAAATATTGGGCAGATTGAATAGAAATATATCAAAATTATTGGGTATTACGTCAGCGGTGGGAATTATGACAAAATCTGAGCTTTCTGTCGCAGCAGCCATATTTACAGGGTTCATGTTTTTGTTGGCTACTTATTAATCTGTAAACAGATTTCACCGACACCGTACTAATTTCTGACCCAGCGGTTTCAAATTTTCAGTGTTTCACCTCCCTCCTGGCCACACACACAGGGAACAAACACACACACACACACACACACACACACACACACAGCTACACGTACACACAAATACACACACAACACACACATACAACATACATACACACACAAAACACACACACACACACACACACACACACAGCTACACACGCACACAAGCACACACACAACACACACATACAACATACACACACACACATACCCACACAGACACACACACACACACACACAAACACACACACAACACACACACACACACACACACACACACACACACACACACACACACACACACACACACAGCTACACACACACACACACAAACACACACACAACACACACACACACACACAAACACACACACACACACACAAACACACACACAACACACACACACACACACAGCTACACACACACACACAAACACACACACAACACACACACACACACAAACACACACACACACACACACAGCTACACACACACACAAACACACACACAACACACACACACACACAACACACGCACACACACACACACACACACACACACAGCTACACACACACACACACACACACACACACACACACACACAGCTACACACACACACAAACACAGATCCTGGAAATGAAAGTGAGTACACACTAAGTGCTAGAGAAACTTCGCTGAGTCCGTCAAACATGTTGATATGTTGCTGGAAAGGTCGACTTTCATAAGCCGTCCACTTCACAGAACCTTCGACGTTTTGACTCTGTCCCACTGACCCAGTTTCCTTCTTCTTCCCGCAGGGAAAGACTACAATATTCCTTCCTGTCGATACGCAAGTTAACGAGCATTTCTCGCATCGAAGGTGTGTTTCAGAGAACAGGGATACTGACAGCTCCTCAGTTCTACAGTGTCAGACCGAAGGCATTCAGTTCCACACTGAGCCCAAACCAGATACACATTCCACTGTTACACTGAACCACACATGTTCAGTATTTTCATTGTATTCTGTACCACAGTGTCCTATAGGTAGCGAGAGTGACCCAGATCCCAAATGCCCACACACGGTGCTGGGAGGATTACAGCAGCAGGGTTGGCAGAGTCAGTGTGGGTTCAGGACATTAGAAACAGTTGGAGCATTACGAACTGATGGATGTGGTGTTGGTGGAATATTAGAAAGTTTATAATAAGCAAATAAGGTTCTGGTGTGCTTGTGTAGACTTAAAATTAGTCAGCAGTTCAAAGACAGAGAGAGGGAATGAATAGGCCACTTTCTATTTGGGAAGGTGTGACGAGTAGGGTGAACCAGAGATTGGAGCTGAGACCCCAGCTGTTCACAGTCTACATCGCTGATTTGAATGTGCGATGTTATCAATGTCTGCTCGTGTTACAGAGCTGGGCGGCAGGATCAGTAGTGAGAAGGATACAGAGTGGGTCCGGGGGCTCAGCCAGAAGTGAATGAGTGAGGACCTGGCAGATGTACAATGTGCGGGGTGACTTGAGGCCAACCATTCCGAGAAGAACAAGGTAGGAAAAGCCATTTTTACGTGGGGACGGAGGTCATCTTTCAGAGGGACGTGAGGAGCATTTTGAATAATTCACTGAGAGTTAACATTCAGGTACTACAAATATTAAGGGAAACAAACTTGAATTTGTCCTATGAAGCAGAATGACTGGGGAAGAGAAGGTGTCTAATTGGGTTCTGGTGAGAATGCATCTTGAATATTATAACCATATGACAATTACAGCACAGAAACAGACCATCTCGGCCCTTCTAGTCCGTGCCGAACTCTTACTCTCACCTAGTCCTACCGACCTGCACTCAGCCCATAACCCCCCATTCCTTTCCTGTCCATACATCGATCCAATTTAACTTTAAACGGCAACATTGAGCCTGCCTCAACCACGTCTGCTGGAAGCTCGTTCCACACAGCTACCGCTCTCTGAGTAAAGGAGTTCCCTCTCTTGTTACTCCTAAACTTTTGTCCTCTAACTCTCAACTCATGTCCTCTTGTTTGAATCTCCCCCATTCTCAATGGAAAAAGCCTATCCACGTCAACTCTATCTACCCCCCTCATAATTTTAAATACCGCTCTCAAGTCCACCCTCAACCTTCTACGTTCCAAAGAATAAAAACCTAACTTGTTCAACCTTTCTCTGTAACTTAGGAGATGAAACGCAGGTAACATTCCAGTAAATCTTCTCTGTACTCTTTCCATTTTGTTGACACCTTTCCTGTAAATCGGTGACGAAAACAGTACACAATACTCCAAATTTGGCCTCACCAATGTATTGTACAATTTCAACATTACATCGCAACTCCTGTACTCAATGCTGTGATTTATAAAGGCCAGCATACCAAAAGCTTTCTTCACCACCCTATCCACATGAGATTCCACCTTCAGGGAACTATGCACCATTATTCCTAGATCCCTCTGTTATACTGCATTCTTTAATGCCCTATCATTTACCATGTATGTCTTATTTTGATTAGTACTACAAAAGTGTAGAACCTCACAATTATCAGCATTAAACTCCATCTGCCATCTTTCAGCTCACTCTTCTAACTGGCCTAAATCTCTCTTCAAGCTTTGAAAACCTACTTCATTATCCACAACTCCACCTATCTTAGTATCATCTGCATACTTACTCATCCAATTTACCACCCCATCATCCAGATCATTATTGTGTATGACAAAAAACATTGGACCTAGTACAGATCCCTGAGGCACACCACTAGTCACGGAACTCCGATCTGACAAACCGTTATCTACCACCACTGTCTGGCGTCTCCCTTCCAGCCACTGCTGAATCCATTTTACTACTTCAATATTAATACCTAACGATTGAACCTTCCTAACTAACCTTCCGTGTGGGACTTCGTTAATGGCCTTACTGAAGTCCATATAGATTCAATAAGATTTGTCAAACGTGACCTTCCACGCAAAACTCCATGTTGACTGTTCCTAATCAGACCCTGTTTATCCAGATAATTACATATACCATCCATTAGAATACTTTCCATCAATTTACCTACCACTGACGTCAAGCTCACAGGTCGATAATTGCTAGGTTTACTCTTAGAATCCTTTTTAAACAATGGAACAAATGAGCAATACGCCAGTCCTCCGGCACCATACCCGTTTCTAATGACATTTGAAATATTTCTGTCAGAGCCCCTGCTAGTTCCACACTAACTTCCCTCAAGTTCCTCGGGAATACCCTGTCTGGACCCGGAGACTTATCCACTTTCATATTCCTTAAAAGCTCCAGTACTTCCTCTGCTTTAATCATCATAGTTTCCATAACTTCCCTACCTGCTTCTCTTATCTGACCCAATTCAATGTCCTTCTGCCTAGTGAATACCGAAGAAAATAAATTGTTCGGAATCTCCCCCATCTCTTTTTGCTCTACACATAGCTGTCCACTCTGATTCCCTAAGGGATAAATTTTATCCCTCAGTATCCTTTTGCTATTAATATAACGGTAGAAACTCTTGTGATTTATTTTCACCTTATTTGTCAAAGCAACCTCATATCTTCTTTTAGCTTTTCTAATTACTTTCTTAAGATTATTTTGACATTCTTTACATTCCTCGAGCACCTCATATTCTCCATGCTGCCTGTAATTATTGTAGATATCTCTCTTTTTCCCAACCAAGTTTCCAATATCCCTTGAAAACCATGGCTCTCTCAAACTTTCATCCTTTCCTTTCATCCTAACAGGAACATAAAGATTCTGTACTCTCAAAATTTCACTTTTAAATGACCTCCATTTCTCTATTCTATTCTTCCCATAAAACAAATTGTTCCAATCCATTCCTTCTAAATCATTTCGCATTTCCTCAAAGTTAGCCTTTCTCCAATCAAAAATCTCAACCTTGGGTCCAGACCTATCCTTCTGCATAATTATGTTGAAACTAATAGCATTGTGATCACTGGACCCCAAGTGTTCCTCAACACAAACCTCCGTCACCTGACCTATCTCACTCCCAAACAAGAGATCCAACACTGTCCCTTCTCTAGTTGGTACCTCTATGTATTGCTGCAAAAAACAAAACAAAACAAAAAAAACTACCCTGCACATATTTTACAAACTCCAAACCATCCAGTATGAGCTTCCCACTCAAACTGTCGTTTACCGGTCTCGTCGCACTTCCTCAGTAAACTCATCCTTGTAGCACTGAGAGTGCAGGGATTATTCCTCACACTGTCTGCACTGGTTCCAGGGATGGCAGGGTGTCGTGTGAGGAGAAATCGTGTGAGCCAGGCCGGTATTCTCTGAAATTTATGAGGAGAATTGATCGATTCTTTGAATTATTCAGACCGATTGGAGTGATGATTCTCCAGAAATAGGATTCTGTTACCATGGGTCATAGCTTCATCAAGAAAGAATAAAAATTCAGGACGGAGGGGGAAAGAAAATGTCCTTATTCGGTAATTGTTCATCTAGTTGCAATCCATAACAGTGCCGGACAGGAAGGCACCCTTTGGTCTGTGATGTTTGGCTGACGTAATTGAGCCAGTGACGCCTAATTAAATTAATCCATCTCCCTGCATGTTGTCTATATCGCTTCGTTCTCTGTGTGTTTACTTGCCTAAGAGCCTCATAAATGCCACTGTTTCACCTACCTCCTGCTCCACCCCAGAACTCCATTCCAGAACCCCACAACTCTTTGTTTTATTTTCTTCTAAATTACTTCCTGCACATGTCTTTTGAATATTTTCCCCTCTCACCTTAACTGCATGCCCTCTGGTATTCGGTATTTGATGCTCTGAGAAAGATACTGGCTGTCTACTTTATTTACGAATGGTATAAACATTTCAGTCTCCGTTTCGCTTCTGGCACTCTGCGAAGAACAATACAAAATTGTGCAACTTCTCCTTTTAGACCTCCTCCTAAACTCCTCCTGTTGAAAGTCTTCTATTCCCTTTCCAAAGGCTCAGCATCCTTCCTACAATGGGGCGACCGAAACGAGATGCAATATCCCAGATGCAACCTGGTCAAACTTTTATAAAGCTGCAACATTACCTCCTGGCTCATGAACTGAAACCTTCATTAACAAAGGCAAATATGTCACGGAGCAGGAGCAGTGGAGGAAAGTGACTGATCAATATGATGCTGCAGACCTGGAAATGAGGCCAAAGAAAAGATAACGCGGGGTACGGAGTTGGCAGATGCACTAAATGAATATTTTGCACAAGACTTCACAGCGGAAAGTACAAGCTTTGCGCCAGATGTTAGAGGCTGTGAGTGGGGGCATGATTGCAGTTACTATAACAAGGGAGAGTGCGCACAAAAACCTGGAAGATCTCATAGTGTATAATCCCCCGGACCATGTGAACTGCGCTCTCGGGTTATAAAACAAGTAGCGCTCAAGACTATGTAGGCATTAGTAATTATCTTTTCACAATTAAGTGGACTCTGGCAGAGAACTGGAAAATTGGAAATGTGACTGTACTCTGTAAGAAAGCAGGAAGGCAGCAGAAAGGAAATTGTGGATCAGTTGCCCTGACAGCAGTGGCTGCTAAAATTTTGGAGTCATTTGTCAAGGATGAAGTTATGAAGTCCTTGGACACACAAAACAAGATAGGGCAAAGTCGGCATGGTTTCGAAAAGAGAAGATTTTGTCTGATGAACCTGTTGGAATTTCTTGAGGATATTAATGATGCCATACTAACGGGGACGCAGTGGACGTGGATATTGAGACTTTCATAAGGCCTATGACAAGGTGCCACACATAAGGCTGCTTACCAGGTTAAGGCCCGATTATATTATAGGAAAGTTACTGGCATGTTTAGAGCATTAACTGATAAGTAGGAGGCAGCGAGTGGGAATAAAAGGCTCCTTTTCTGGTTGCCTGCAAGTTTGTGTTCCACAGGGGTTGGGGCTGGGACCGTTGCTTTTTTATGTTGTATCTCAATGATTGAAACGGTAGATGATACAGAGATTGGTGGAAGGAAGGGTAGTGTTCAGGAACCCGGTAGGCTGCAGTGGGACTCAGACAGATTAGGAGGATGGGCACTCGCTGCCTGCTACAAATTCACTGCGTCACCTTTAGGTACCGAATGTTTAATATCCTCAACAAATTCCAACAGGTTGGACAGGCAAGACTTTCCCTTAAGGAAACCATGCCGACTTTGTCCTACCTTGTACTGTGTGTCTAAGTACTCCATAATTTCATTTTAACAATTGACTCCGAGATCTTCCCAAACACGAATGAAGCCTAACTGATCTATAAGTTTCTTTCTGCTGAACGTTACTAATGCCTACACAATCTCCAGCGCTTCCTTTTTCAGAGCCGTGGGGTGGAGTTCATCTGGTCCAGTAGAGTTATGTACCCTTAGGTCTCTCAGCTTCTTGTGCGCACCCTCCCATGTTATCTTAACTGTACTCACTTCCCTCACCTCACACCCTTGAACATCCGGCGCACTGCTAGTGTTTTGACAGTGAAGGCTAGTGCAAAATGCTCATTTAGTTCATCTGCCATCGCCTTGCCCCTTGTCATTTTATCCTCATTTTCTTGCGTTCCTATATCCAATATCATCTCGATTTATTTTCTGACATGCTTGAAAAAATGTTTTACTATCCACATTGATACAGTTTGCAGCCTGAATCTTTTCCCACCTTCTTATTCTTTTTTTACTTGCTCTCTGTAGGGTTTTTATAGCTTCTCATTCATCTTTCTTCGTATTAATTGGCGCTTTGTTTTGCCCCTCGCTTTTACATTTGCTCAAGTTGGATTTCTCGACTCTTACTACTCTGTGTTCGGAACAATGAAGAAAAACTTCCCACAGATGCCCTTTACGATCGTGTCTAACTGTGTTACAACTTCTGTCCGCTGATCACTCAGCACATCAGTGCTGTTCAAGCTCATGTCAGATTGCAAAACCTCACACTTGCCGGAATGAAATTTCACTTTCTTCATCAACTCTCCTGGCAAACAATCAAACCGTTTCCAACCTTTCCACTGCAGATGCGGAGCATTGCAAGGATGATGACTTGCTATAGTAACTTAGTCTGTGTGCTTCTATTTGTAAACACCATTCAGTAGCCATCCAGGTCGCCAGCATCACACTGATATGTCAGAGCCGGTATCTTTCTCAAGGCAGAAAATAAAGGGCATGCAGTGAAGGTGAGAGGGGAAAACGTACCAACGACACGTGTAGGAAGTTACTAAAAACAAAATTAAAAAAAAAAAAATCAATGGTTTGAGGGCGGCTGAAATATATTTCTGGGGTGGTGCTGCAGGTGGATAAATCAGTGGCATTCCTGAGGCTCTTAGACAGGCAAAGAAGCACACCGGGAATGGGGGTGTGGGGCGGGTGGGGGGGGGGGTTGCAGACAACATGTAGGCAGATGGATTAGTTTAATTGGGCACCACTGTCTTGATTATGTCAGCCCAACATCACAGACCAAAGGGTGTCTTCCTGTCCTGCACTGTTATAGATTCTAACTAGAGAAAGAATCACTGATTAAAGAAATTCCCTTTTCCTCTCCGTCCTGAATATCTGTTCCTCCATTCTGAGGCTATGACACGTCGCAGCAGAATCGTTATTCAGGAAAATCCGGCATTATTTTCACCAAATGAGTTACTGCTGACGTAGTGCCCAAGAAATTTGCTATATTTCTCTGCAAATGGCCTAATATTTACATCAGAGGCAGTGGTGTTGAATTAAAGTGTTTGTTCAGGTAATTGTGACTAATGAAGTTGGTCAGGGGTATAACCGTATCCCTGGGGACTGATCCTTCTTATAAATAAAGGACATTTTGAATGAATGCAACAGTTCAAAGTTTCTGCCAGAGCTATCAATTCAAGAGCAACAGAAGTGAAACTCTCACTGAAATGGGGTATCCTGTCATCTTGCGGATAGGGGAAGTTTACTATCCTTTTATTTCAGCCTTTGGAATTCCCGGTAAGCCGCCGTATCAGCTGCTGTAGGTGGGGACTGAAGTTGAATTCCAATGCTGTAATTCTTTCTGTCGCTGGATTCCGCCGCCACATGTCCAGTCCAAGTCTACCGCATTTCCGGAATGGAATGGAAACAGAAGAAATGTGGATTTTGCGATCTGGATCTATAAACAAACCGCTGCTGGAATTCAGCGGTTCCGCTAATATCTATGGAATTCACGGCTCAGGCAGAGTTTTCTCAGCTGCTTTTGTTCAACAGTGTTACTGTTCTTTTCTATGCTTTTGGTTTGGTAGCGGTTACATTAATATTGCAAATACTGTGTTTGTAACAACCGCAGGAGGTTAAAAAGATCGATTGTGTGCATTTGTATGTGAGTGGTTGCGTGCGGTATAATAATCAAACCATCGACTGGTTGTAACATTTACGAGCAGTTCCATGTTGTAGCGTGAAACTTGTGGATTTTTAATTATAGTGTGCGCTGTGACTGAATGTGAAGCAGCTGATGGACAACACAGTGAAGTCGTTGCTGACCCATTTACCATTACCAACTTGTCTCTTCATAGTTATTAATTCTGCGAAATGTATTCTATTATATCTGCAGCGTCAGTTACTTGACGATGAATTCCTTTCCCCTGTTTTCTGTGCTGGTTTCAATTGGAGGTTTCACATCTGTCTTTCAGGTTCGTTCAGATCGCGCTGTGATTATGGCATCAGCCAGTGTTTTGTTGTGAAGTCAGGGAGGTGGCAGATGCTGGAATAGGAAATACGGAGAAAGCTGGAAGCATTAAGCGTCATTCAGCTGAAATGGAAAGAGATAACTTAACAGAGGTGTCAGTGGCCTCTCTCAGAGCATTTCTGACACGAGACACTTTTTGCGGTGTTCCACACATTCTGTTCTTCCTGGATGAGTATTTCTAGCATTTCCAGATTGTTTCTGTCCTTCCGCTGTCCTGTAGCTGGCAGGGAGCGCCATGGAAGTTGATGATTGTCTAATGGAAGAATGCCGCAATCAGAGTCCGGATTTATTCATTTCATGCTAATGAGACGAGGAGAAAATCCTCCATCCAGTATGGACAATGTGGATGTGATTGCACAGCTTTAGCTTTCCGTTGGCTACTTCACATTTCGGTCATCAGTAAGGGATCCGTACACAGATAATAGTGACTTTAATTTACTGTGTGAAGTCCTTCTCTGCCCCTATAGATCTGCGCCCTCTTTAGACCGTTCCACCAATAAATGCAACAATAAAATGAAAATATTACAGGATGCCCTCCCACTGCTGCATTGGCTTCTGCTCAGTATTTCTCAAACTTGCTGTTCTGTGTCTCTCTTCCAGCGAACCTGCTGGCGGTTGTGATAGTGTCCCGGGGAAAGTGCGGTCTGTCCAAATGTGTCACTCGTTACCTGGTGGGAATGGCCGCCGCCGATCTCGTGGTCGTCATCTCGCAACCTCTGCTGACGTGGACTGCTTGGATTTATTTCCCTCAATCTTTCCTGTTCATCACTCCTCTGTGCAGATTCGGTGCATGGTTAATTTTCTCGAGCACTGCGACCTCTGTCTGGCTGACTGTCGCTTTCACTGTCGATCGATTTGTGGCTATTTGCTGTGAGAAGCTGAAAACAAAATATTGCACCGAGAGAACGGCGGCGGTGGTTGTATGCACAGTAAGTGTGCTGGCCAGTTTGGAGTGTGTCCCCTGGGGCTTTGTATACGAGCCTTTGGTAATAATGGGTGGTGTTCCCTGGTATTGTGTTTTTACATCAAGCTACAAAAAGTCTCCCTCATGGGCGGCATTTGCAATGATTTACCATATTTTAACCCCTTGTGTTCCTTTTTTTCTGATTTTGCTGTTCAATATTCGGACTGTCAGGCAGATTTTAGTGGCCAGTCGAGCCCGCAGGAGGCTCCGGGAACGAAAGTGTGCAAAGAATGACAAGGACCAGGAGATGGAGAACCGACGCAAATCCATCATTTTGCTCTTTAGTATAACCGGTAGTTTTATATTCTTGTGGGTAACACGAGTGGTTGGTATTTTACATCTATCAACGGGTTTCAAAGACGTTTGTTTATTATTCTGTCACTGACCCCCGTTACATCACAGACGAGATATCGGGAATGTTGCAGATTATGAGTTCCTGCACCAACACTTTTATTTACGCCTTGACGCAGAGAAAGTTCCGAAAGGAGCTCAGAAATATTCTTAAATACCCATTGATTCCGATTATGAAACTCATTAGACGTTAGAAATAAATGTTGTAAGTTATTCAGTTGCCTTCATGTTTCTTATTCTGTACCGCCACTTGTGGGTAAATTTAAACCATGTTATGCATGGAGCTATAAAACTAAAACACGAGAAAACCTGCAGATGCTTGAAATAGAAAACAACACACACAGAATCAGAGTTTACTCTTTTCTACATTTGCTCTCTGGTCTGCTGAGCTCCATTAAGATCTTTGTGTGTTGCCTTAGAGTAACAACCCAACTGTTTACAGCGTCCCAGAGGGATCCACTTTGCACCTTACCTCACGCCCCGGTTGCATTGAATGTCGTGGCGAATCATTTACCCCTGTTTCCTGGTTCAAACAGAACTGCCTCATCATGGGGTATAATTCCGTCGGTAATAACCACCATTACACCCGTCATTATCGGTCCTTTCTTTCACCCTCGTTTTCTCCTCTTTCTCAACTTGTAGGTTCTCCTATCTGACATCATGAACTAGTTCCAGTAGCACAATTTTACTGATTTACATATGAAGACAAAATTCCATTGTCTTTACTTCAGAGACTGAGAGAGAGAGAGAGAGAGAGAGAGAGAGAGAGAGAGAGAGAGAGAGAGAGAGAGAGAGAGAGAGAGAGAGAGAGAGGAGGGAGATGTTGTGGACATCTGAAATTATGAAAAGCTGATATTAGGTCTCGAAGGAACATAGGGAACCAACGATACAATCACTCTGTGATTCGGGACACTGAATAGTGACGAGGAAATGACAAGAGTGAGGAGGATTAACGGAAATCCCAAGGCATTTTATGCATACACTGTAATTAACATTATGCTGGAGAGAGCGCAGGACCACTCAATGATAAAATTGTGAGTTTATACCCGGAGCCAGAATTGGCGTGCGAGGTAGCAAATAAATACTTTGCATTCATTCGACTTCATGAAGAAGTAGGACATGGAGGAAGAAGTGTGTATGGTGATATTCTCAAAGGGATGATAGCTAGGGAATGTGATCAAAGAGCATTAAGGTCGTAAATAACTCGTTGGGTTTTGTTCACTGGATGTCACAGACCACATGCAGGGAAAGATGTAGTTTAACTTGTCATCACGCTCGGAGAGATTCGGCGGGTGCGGGCGCCCGGTGCTCGGCCGGGGGCCGTGGTCGAGTTGTCGGCGACTTGGCCGGCTCCACCACCGGACTTAGTCTGGCGAGGAGGGTGTGCGAACACCCAGCAGGACTAAAAAAAACAAGGCCTTACAAAGAGTGGATGAGCTCTTTGAGAGCCAACGGTCATCTTCCCTGGAAGAGATTAAAGTCTCACCACGTATCTATTTCTTTGTCGTTGTGCTCACAGAAAGAAAGTGTTTTTTTTTTGGAGGATCGATCAGGCGGATCGATCGGTGGCTCTTACAGTGTGAAAAGGGAGTGACTGGTGGGGAGTTGTCTATGTGGCCAACTCTTCCCTGGGATGATGATTCCACATCAGAAGAACGGCCCCCTTTGTTGCGGTCACAGTCGATGACTTTTAAAGGATTTCGGAGGACAACGGGAAGATCGACGGAGTCAGCTCGCCTGACAATTCAAATCTCTCCCTGTTTCTCTCTCTCTCTCTCCATCACTACTCAACTCAATACCACGAACTGAACTGAACTTTACTCATTATCGTAAGACTATTTATTTACCAGTAGACTTGAAGAAGCTTTGTTTTCATATACATTGCACACTTACTTATATGTAATCATTGCTAACTTGTTTGATTTACCTGCATTTATATTACTGTATTGCGTAGTTACTAACAAATATCATTAGTTAATAGCAATACCGGACTCCAAAGTGTTTTCTATTTCTGCTGGTTATTTAACCCGTCACGGGGCACATGACAATAAAGATAGTCTGTCATAGGTAAAGTCCTCCCCACCACTAAGAACACCTACAAGGAGGGATGTCACAGGAAAACAGCATTCATCATGAAAACGCGCATTGTCCAGGTGATGCTTGTTTAAGGACGCTGTCTTCAGGAAGGAGTTTCAGGAACGTCAATTCCCACAGCACTAGGTTTAGGAATAGCTTTTCTTCCTAAATGATCAGGCTTTTGAATTAGAGGGGAATAATTGCACTCACCCGAACAATGAGCTCACATCAAAGGGCTCCACAACTCAAGTGATTGATACTGACTTCATATTAATTGTTATCTTATTTCTTATTTACATCAGTTCCTTCAGTTAGTCCTGACGAAGGGTCTCGGCCTGAAACGTCGACTGCACCTCTTCCTACAGATGCTGCTTGGCCTGCTGCGTTCACCAGCAACTTTGAAACGAGGGGAGCAGTAGTGATAGCGGATTCGATAGTTAGGGGGATAGGTAAGAGGTTCTGTGGAAGAGATCCAGAATCCTAGACGGTCTGTTGTCTCCCCGGTGCCAGGGTCCGCGATTTCTCGGATCGAGTTCTCAGTATTCTCAAGAGGGAGGGCGAGCAACCAGATGTCGTGATCCATGTAGGGACCAATGACGTGGATAGAAAAAAAAGAGGAGATCCTGCAAAGAGAGTTTAGGAAGTTAGTTGCAATGTTGAAGAACAGGAACTTCGGGTTGCAATCTCAGGATAGCTACCCATGCTACGTGCTAGTGAGGCTAGGAATAGGAAGATAATGCAGCTAAATACGTGACTAAGGAGTTGATGCAGGAGGGAGGGCTTCATATTTCTGGACAATTGGGCCTTGTTCCAGGGAAGGTGGGACCTATTCCGACGGGACGTGTTGCACCTGAACTGGAGGGCGACTAATATCCTTGTGGGAAGGTTTGCTAGAGCTGCTCCGGGTGGTTTAAACTATATTTGCAAGAGGAGGGGAACTAGAGTGTTAGAGCAGGTAGTGAGGTGGAGGAGGATAAAGGTCATGCGAGAACTGCAAGTATAGTGCATGGAATAAAGCCGGATCTAACATACAAAGAGGCTTTGAGGAAAGAGAAACAGAATAAAGGGTGTAAAGGTACTCAGGTAGAAGGGCTAAAGTGCGTGTACTTCAAAGGAAAAAGCATCAGGAACAAAGGTGATGAACTGAGAGCTTGGATACATACATGGAATTATGATATAGTGGCCATTACAGAGACTTGGCTGGCACCAGGGCAGGAATGGATTCTCAATATTCCTGGATATCAGTGCTTTAAATGGGATGGGGGAGGGAGGGGGAGAGTGGCATTACTGATCAAGGATACTAGTATAACTGCTGAAAGGGTGGGTAATATAGCAGGGTCTTGTTTTGAGTCAGCATGGGTAGAAGTCAGAAACAGGAAGGGAGCAGTTACTCTATTGGGTATGTTCTATAGGCCCCGTGGAGGCAGCAGAAATACCGAGGAGCAGATTGGGAGGCAGATTTTGGAAAGGTGCAAAATAACAGGGTTGTTATCATAGCTGACTTTAACTTCCGTGATATTCATTGGCACCTGATTAGTTCCAATAGCTTAGACGGGGCAGAGTTTGTTAAGTGTGTGCAGGTAGGATTGCTGTCACAGCACGTTGACAGGCCGACTAGGGGGAATGCCATTCTAGATCTAGTATTAGGGATGTATGGGGTATCAGGGAGGGGTAGCATCTCTGGTGGGGGAACATGTCGCGTCCTTTTTAAGTCGGTTAGTCCAACTTTGGTCCCCACCTGGCACTCAGCTCTCACCTGTTGCTCCCCGTAGCTGTTTGCATGCGACAGCGGCCATACCCCGGGCAACGGCTTCGACAAGCCGGCTAAACCAGGTGTGGGTAGCCGACGGGCCTCAAACCCTTGGTGAGATAGGGAGTTGTCTATCCCAGCATGTGAAGACAGACTCCGGCGGACTGAGCGGCCGAAACCAATGGAAAGTCCAACGGTCAGGAAGGCGGTTTCTGCAAGCGTCGTGGAACGTGTAGAGCAGGACAAGACACAAACGATGTCCTGGTCATCCACTGCGCCTAGTGCCATCTCCAGCCGTCTAGGCTCTGTCTTGCCACTGGACCCAGATGGGAATTGGGAAGAGAGGGTGAGGATGACACTGTGCAATAATCCCTTTCTTAAATCCAAACCATACACTAGTCTCGACACTATCATATTGGTGTCAAGGTCCTCATCGACGCCGACGATGGACGAACACAAAAAGATAGGTACTTGGAGCTTAGGGAAATAGAGGGCTATGCGGTAGGGTAATTGCAGCCAGTTTCTAGAGTAAAGTAAATGGTTGGCACAACATTGTGGGCCAAAGTGTCTCTAATGTGCTATAAATTTCTATGATTCTGTGAAAGTCAAGGGAAATCTCCTATCCAACGGAGTGGTGACTTGTTGTAAACTGTAATCACAGGGAGAGTGAGAGGGGAACGGCAGGGACTAAGTTTGATATACTGATATGGAACAGAAAAATGGGCAGGGACCAGATGGGCCGAGTGGCCTCTCTAGTATACATTGTGAGTGTGGTAGAGAGTGTAAGTACCTGAGACACTGGATTTCATACAGAACTGATAAATTTTCACAGATCCACTATATTATACACCAGTCTAGTTTCAGGCGAACGTCAGCAGAACAGCCTCCTCCAATGCTCAGTGACCAGGGTTCAGTCCTGGGTGCGATGAACAGCCGCAAGAACTGCAGAAACTGACAGCGACAGTCCCTCATGAACCTACAGCTGACTTCAGTCACCGTGGTGGTTAAACATTCAACAGAGCAGATTTGAACTTCCTCCCTAATGTGAAGTTGCTGGTGGTGCTCACTCTTTGTTCACTCCGGACAGAAATGTAGCCTCTATTTATTGTGAACTCACCGGAGCATCACAAGGTGGGTTAATTGAATGAGTCTCTTCGCACACACGGAGCAGGTGAACGGCCGCTTTCCAGTGCGAAGCTGTTGGTGTATCTGCGATGGCCGACTGGATCCCTTCCAAAATGAGAGCCAGTGAATGACGTCACACTGCTATCAACGTCATGGCAATGTATCCAATCAGATCACGGGCATGGACACGTGATCGGCTCTCCTTGTAGCGAGTGGGGCGCTGTCTTCTCCAGCATCTCCACCTCCACATTCAAGGATCGGCGGCATTCAAGCGCTGGTGAACTGACAGAAACAGCGGAACTAACGTGCTGTTGTGTTTGTGATTCCCATACACAAATCTTTTGACTTTTCTACACTGTTAAAAGTTTGCAGAGCACGCCAAATGGGTGAAGGACATTTCAGCTGAGATAATTTTAGCCTCCATGGTGATCTCTGATTTAAAACTTTGTCACAGCTCAAAACAATTTAGAGGAACAACATCTCATCTTCTAACTGTCCACAGTACCGATATTTGGGCATAATACCAAACTCTCGGCAAATCAAAGATTATCAAACACCAAAGAACTACAGTGCACGAGCGTCCATAGCCACGAAACAGTCATCACTGTTGTCTCAGTTCAGCGCAGAGACGAGTAAACCGGAGCGAGGGAGTGACGAACGCGGTGACGTGTGTCGGGAAGGGAGGGGATGACGGGGAGTGGGAACTGTATAGGGGACTGAGGGGTGGTCGGAGACGGTGTCGGCGTAGAGGAGGATGGGGTGACGGAGACTGGAGGTTGTATACCTCTTCCCACCCCACCACATGCAAAAATGCCATTCCCTATTCCCAGTTCCTCTGTCTCAGCCGCATCTCCTCCCAGGATGAGGTTTTCTGTTCCAGGACATCTAAAATCTCCTCTTTCTTTAAGGATCGTGGTTTCCCTTCTACCGTCATCAATGATGCCCTCACCCGCATCTCCTCCATTTCCCGCACTTCGGCCCTCACCCCACCCTCCCGCCACCACAACAGGAAAAGAGTTCTCTTTGTCCTCACCTACTACCCCAGTAGCCTCCGGATCCAGCAACTTCCGCCACCTTCAACAGGACCCTACCACTAAGCACACCTTTCCCTTTACACCCTCCTCTGCTTCCCACAGAGATATTTCCCTCCGCGACTCCCTGGTCCACACGTCCCTCCCCACCGATCTCCCACCCGGCACTTATCTCTGTAAGCGTAAGCGCTAGACGTGTCCCTACACCTCCTCTCTTGCCACCATTCAGGGCCCCAAACAGTCCTTCCAGGTAAGGCAACGCTTTACTTGTGAGTCTGTTGGGGTCATCTATTTTATCCGGTGCTCCCGGTGCGGCCTCCTCTACATCGGTGATTGGGGGGCCACTTCGTCGAGCACCTCCGCTCCGTCGTCAAAAAAGACAGGATCTCCCTGTTGCCACCCACTTCAACTCTGCTTCCCATTCCCATTCGGATATGTCCATACACGGCCTCCTCTACTGCCATGATGAGGCTAAACTCAGGTTGGAGGAGCAACACCTCATGTACCATCTGGGTAGTCTCCAGCCCCTTGGCATGAATATTGAATTCACCAACTTCTGTTAATTCCCTCCCCCTCCCTTCCCCCATCCTAGTTTCACTCTACTCCCTCCTCCAGCTGCCTATTACCTCCCTCATGGTTTCGCCTCCTCCTACTACCCATTGTGCTTTCCCCTATTCCTTCTTCACCTTTCCTGACTATCCCCTCCCTAACGCCCCTCCCCCACCCCTTTATCTTTCCCCTTACTGGTTTTTCACCTGGAACCTACCAGCCTTCTCCTTCTCACCCTCCCCCTACTTTCTTAATAGGGCCCCTGCCCCTTCCCTCTAAAGTCTTGACAAAGGGTTCCGGCCCGAAACGTTGACTGATCGTTTTCACGGATTCTGCCCGACCTGCTGGGTTTCTCCAGCCTGTTGTGATTGTTGCTTTGACCCCAGAATCTGCAGAGTATTTTGTGTTTACGGTGGGAGGGGGTTGTTTGCAGGGATGGGAGGGTGAGACAGATACGGTAAAATGTGCAGCGGGTGGAGGATTGACGGAGGGTCTGAACTGTAAACCGGAGAGAGAAGTTCACAGAGACGGATTGCGGCGTAGGGGATGTAGGGGTGACGGAGATGGGGAGGATTGTGGAGGCGGGTAGAGGATATGGGAAGTGGTGTAGGGGTGTTTGATATGTGGGGAGGGGCGAAGGTATGTCCATTTCTCACCGATTATATTCCCGCTCTCTGCTCAAGAGGTCGGTATCAGATACACACACACAAGTACTTCCAAATGGAAACGTTTGTTGCGCTTTGTGCAGAGCTGCTGCTGATCGCATTGAAAGGAACCGACATGGAGAACGACTGTCCAGATCGATAACGCTACATCCCAGCCCACAGGATCCTCTCCAGTAATGTACATATCCCTGAAGTGATGTGGGTCTTTATGTTCTAGGTTTATCCACTCGGCTTCTTAAATGTTATAATAAATGTTATCACTGGCTTTATGGGATTTTGCTTGTGGCTATGAAGAACACAAATGTAGTGCTGACGTCCCCAGTAATCTCAATTACTGGATCTCTCAATAATGTGCAGTGTAGCTCCCGAGGCTCTGGAAGATTATCCACCTTAATGCCCTTTAAGAGACCGGATATGATCTCCTTAGTGGTGCGGTACAAATTTAAAAGGCATTTTGGATACGTACAGGATGTTAAAAGTTTAGTCACAGACTCTTTCAGTGGGGGAAATACCCTTCAGCCCATGTGCCAAAGTGATTGAGATGTACATTCAAGCTGATTCCTTTTACAGAGGAGATGGCTCAGACGTAGGCAGATGAAACGAGTTTAGATCCGCATAGAAGGGCTGGGCCGAAGGGCCCGTATGAACGGAAAGTATCGCGTCCGAAATATCGACTCTATATATCTCAGTAAATGCTGGCTGACCTGCTAAGTTTCTTGACATTATGCATTCTGTTCTGGCTAGCATTTGGGAGAAAATATATTTTGTGCTGGAAGACTGCAGAGGAGATTACCGGGATTGTTGAGTACGTGTTATGGGGTGAGATTGGATTGTGTTGATGTCTAGGGTTAATCTACAGAGGGATCTTGTGATCCAGTTCATAGCTCCCTGAGAGTGGCTGCATGGGATCATGGGATCGATTGCTTTCAGTAGTCGCGACACTGAGTTCCGGTGTCAGGTAGTTAGATTATGAGAACACTCAGTCCTCTTTTATTGTCATTTAGAAATGCATACATGCATTAGGAAATGATGCAATGTTTCTCCGGAGTGATATCACAGAAAACAGGACAGACCAAAGACTAACACTGACAGAACCACGTAATTATAACATATTGTTGCAGCAGTGCCAAGCAATACCATAATTTGATAAAGAAGAGACCATGGGCACAGTAAAAAAAAAAGTCTCAAAATCTCTAGTCCATCGACTCCCGAGTCCCCGATAGCAAGCGTCAAAAGGGAGAAACTCCCTGCCATAAACCTCCAGGCACAGTCAACTTGCCGATACCTTGGAAGCAGCCAAACCCAGCCGACATTCAGTCCATCCGTCCGAAAACTCCGATCTTCCGAGCAGCCTCTCCGATATCGCCTCCCGAGCGCCATCCTCTACCTAGCGCCTTCGACCTCTCCCCGGTCGCTGAAACACATACAGCCGAGGATTTCGGGGCCTTCAGTTCCGGAGATTCCGGTTGCCACACAGTAGCAGCGGCAGCAAAGTGGCATTTCAGAAGTTTTCCAGATGTTCCGCTGTTCTCTCACCAAATCAGGTGTCTCCATCAAATCAGGGTTGTGCACGGTCCCCTACTTGACAGATAACAGATATTCATCACCGAAGTGGCCGCGCTCTGCCGTCGCGCCGCCATCTTCTCCCCCCCCCCCCCCCCCCGTTGCAGTTTTATAATTCCTTCCTTGAACCGCATCCGGCCCTATTGTACTCTATCAGAGGAAGAAAAGGGATGCTTTGGATGGTGAGTAGAAGAGGCTGAAGGGGATACTTCCTGGATAAGGGGAGACTGGGCAATCTAGGGACATTTTCTCCAGAGTAGCAGAGGCTGAGAAAGACCACACAGATGAAAATATGGGAAGATGGGATGCAGAGACAGACTGGGCAGACGGTATCAATTTTCCCCGAAGGAAGAAATGTCCAATACCAGAGGGCATGCATTTAAAGTGAAAGGGGAAACCACATCACATACAAGAGAAAATCTGCAGATGCTGGAAATCCAGAGAAACACACGCAAAATGCAAGAAGGACCAGAAGGCCGGGCAGTAACTATGGAAAAAAAAAGTGCAGTTGATGGTTCCGGTCGAGAGTCTTTTGGACCTTTTCCGCACTATCTAGCTATCTGTGCATCTGTGTATGTATGTATGTATTTATCTATTTATCTATCTATTTATTTACCTATCGATCTATTTATTTATTTATCTAGAGTAATTTTGTATCATTTCCGTACACTGCTGCTGTAATAAAACAAATTATGCGAGGCAGTGATGTTATAGATGACTCAGAATGTTTAAAGGAGAGGTCCTTCACGGTTTTTTTTTCATTCTCATTGTGGTGGAAGGAAAGCGAAATGTGATGGAGAAGACGGATTCGATGGAGGTTCTCAGATACTACATGAATATGTGAAAATGGAAGGATGTGCGCCTTATGCAGGCAGAAGGAAAGGCCGTAGTTAGCCATGACATTGCCAGTTCGGTTAGTTCAGAACAACGCAGTGAGCATAAGGGCCGACTGTACTTTTCCATGTCGGTGAGACCACAGCTGGAGTTCGGTGCACATCTCTGGTCGCTTGTCTCAGGAAGACGTGATTAATCTAGAAAGGCGCAGAAATGATTCACGGATTTGGTTGCCGGGAACAGAGGACTCGAGTCAAAAGGAGACTGTACAGTGACTGTGCAGTTATCGCAACACTGAGGGCGATGCGACATCGATTCTCCCCTCCGCCACCACAGGCCCTACTCTCAGATTCAATTGTAGGTGATGCTAATGGTGGAAAATGGCACAAATGATCCATAATGGAAGCAGTGTGACGTAATTCACAAACACCGTCATTGAGTTGTTGTGTTCGCTTTAAGAGGTGGTGCGTGACATAATCACGAGAATGTAAGGGGATTCCGCTTTTGGTTTCCTCGTGATGGAAGTAAAGGTCCCTAGTTTTTATTAAGCACCTAACACGAACGGGGCACATTTTATTCGCAAACTCTTACGAACTCACAGTAAATGTGCTCTGATCCCAGAATTTATCTCCGCCCCTCCAGCCCCACAATCGTTTTGTTCCCATTAAGAGGTGCTGCCTGACATAATGACTAGAGTGTAAGGGGATCGCTGTTGTTTTCCTTGTAATTCAACTGAAGGTTTGAAACTTCTATTAAGCACATAAAACGACCCGGGCTCGTTTTATTCACAAAATACTTGCGAACTCAGAGTGAAATGTACACTGATACCAGCAATGGGACCCGTCACTGTAGCCAACGAAAATGCATGTGAATTGCCTCCACTCCCTCAACTCCAGCCACACAGTGACTGTGCGTAGAACTTAACAACAGGATGGGTCACACTAGAGGGACTATATTATAGAGTTCAGTCGACAGCGGGAAATTGACCTGTCTCCGTCCAGCTTACCAGAAACTCTGGTCATTTCAATCGTCTCCATTTGCCGGCATCTCAATCTCCGAAGCTCCATGAAATAATAACCCACCCTGGACAATCCCTCACTATAACACAGGCCTCATAGTCACGGCAACATCCTCCTAAATCTCCCTCTCTCTCTCTCTCTCTCTCTCTCTCTCTCTCTCACACACACACACACACACACACACACACACACACTCACACACACACACGCACACAATATCTTTCTCGTTCTCACTACCTCACTGACCCCATGCGCACCCCACTGTCGTTTCATCACCTCATTCAGCCACTCTCTTACGTTTCCCCTCGCAACCGTGCCCTGTCTACCTCTCTCCACATCCCCTCTCCCCCTATTCTTAGGGTCAACGATCGTAATATCCCGGCGCTGCCGGTCGATAGGACAATCAGGCGGTGAATCTAGTTTGTGCTCAGGTCGCGGCTTTATTAATGAACTGAAGCACCGAGGTGATCGGATATTTCACCGCTCTGATCACCTGCTCCCTGAATTTCGACCGAGTCACCGCGTAAATAAATGTGTTCGTGCAGCAGGTCAAATTCTTCAGCAAAACCCCGACAAAGTGAAAGATCCATTCAGAATCATTGAAATCAAATCCTTTTGCTCTGGTCTCGTAATACATGAAATTTACAACCAGTGTCAGCCACAGGAGGATGAAGCTGCCGGAGAGGGTGAAGAGTAGAACCACAGACCTCCTCCTGCTCTCCATCTCCGGGTCACTGGGATTCTAGCCTTTGCTTTGACCCCTCAGTCCCTTACGGACCCGACTGGACATTAAAATGTGCTGGACTGTCAGAGCGTTGAGCAGCAGAATAACAACGAAAGGGATGAACGGATTTAAAACCGTATCGAGCCAATCATATCCTACCCACCAGGGGTCGGTGAGAGTATAGTCCATTAGGTCACAGAACCACGGTACATTGACGATTACCTCTCTGGGTTCCCAGAGGAAGTAGCGGGGGATGTTTTTCAGACAGCACAGCACGCCGGTTGTTGTTAGAACCAAAACCGCAGTTTTCCCGGTGCAATATTTTGTTTTCAGCTTCTGGCAGCAAATGGTGACAAACCGATCAAAAGTGAAAGCGACGGTGAACCAGACAGAGCAATATGTGGCTGTGAACCTCAGTACCTCGATCACCCTGCACACAGGGGTAATGCTCAGAAAAGTCCACGGAAAGTATTTATATATGATTCGAAATAAAGTGACCTCGCTAACAACGGTCAGTAGATCCCCTACTGCCATGGCCACCAGGTAGCGAGTGGTGCAGGTAGAGAGGCCACACTTTCCCCGGGAGAGGATGACAATCGCCACGAAATTCACTGCGGGAAGAAAGAACAAACATTGGGTAGTGCTGAACACCTTCCCCGGAAATGGAAACGGGATCTGGTTTCAGCCAATGATCAGGAGTGCGAGAGGAGGTGAACGGCTGCTCATCTAACATAAACCACAGGTCACCTTGTCTCTGACCTGCCTTCCTCATTGTGGAGGTAAGACGATGTGTGAGCAATTGTCATGAGCAGCAACGATCGGCACTAATCCGACCCCAGTCCCTGATGGGGCCGGTTTCACTGGTTTAACCGTGAATGACCAGGCCTCTGGAAATAGCATCTGACGGGGCTAAAGACGGATCCGGAGGGAAACAAAACTCACAAAATGCTGGAGAACCTCAGCAGCTCCAGCAGCGATCATGGAATTGAACGAACACCCGAGCAGGTCTCAGAGCGAAAGCAGGAACATCTTAGTGATCCAATGTGGATTGACTCCGTTCATGGGTTAGTTCCACAGCGCAGTTCAATTCGATAATACACGGCAGTAGATCCATGGACTCGGGTTCAGGTGATCAGATCCAACTTTTAACTAGCAGGTAATGGAATCCGATTGCGACGGGTTTCACAGGGAGACATAAAACACAGGACCAGGTCCCCACTCCGATCAATAACTCAGAAACAGTCAACTGTAAAATGTAAACCTCTCACAGTCACATCCTCCTGGTGGGCTGCCCGTCCTTAAGACCCTTATGCCTTATGGATATTTGTTCAATGAACACCAAGTTGTAAAATAATCATAAACAGTTTCATATTGGTCAACGCAAAGAAATATCAAACAGTAATTGCTCCGGTCACTCACCGGCAACTCCAATAACGGCGATGAACATGTTCAATACTTTGTCCACAAGCAGGTACCTATCAAACAATGCAGGCATTTTTTTCTGGCCAGTGATTTGTCCCCGTCTGCTACAGGCAATCTCTCGGAATGAAATGTTGAGGCAGAACATGACTGGGGTTTTAATACCACTCAGCGACTCCACAGGGACAGATTTCAACAGATTCTAAAACAAAATTGTTTTAATTATTTACAATCCGATTACGTCAGACAAGTGCCATTCCTGTGGCGCAACATTGTGATTAATTTAGTGAATTAGCCGTGAAACTGCAAACAATTGAAATTATGCTGGCAGTAAGGGGTGTAAATTGCAAGTGGCATTCCTCCAGCAAAGGGGATATTGTTTCAAAGACCATCAGACCCAGCTCTGCACCTCATCGTGAGTCGGTACGACTTTTGTCCATCAGCTGAGCAGATCCACTGAGAGTAAAGCGGCCGCTCCACTCTGATTCTCCACCAATTGCAATCACAGCTCATCTCGCTGTAACCTTATCTCCCACTCCCGATTACCAGCAACCATCCTCAGCTTGTTTCTGTGTACCAAACATTGTCCTGAGTCAAAAAGATATTCATCACCATTGAGAGGAATGCATGCTCTGAGAAAAGCAATGTCGCTGCCTTCCACTTGTGTTAGATCGACCTGGAACTGAAAAATGAAAGCACGGACAGTCTCTTCGGACCACAGTATCTGTGCCAACCATGCCGCCATTTTAAACGGATCCCACCTATGCACACATGATCAGTCTCCATACACTCCCGGCGTGTCCATGTGTCAACACTCACAACAGAGATCTGGGAGTTTTGTGTTCTCTGATCTCAGAAGCTTTTTGACCATCTGTGTGAAATAGTTGGAACCAACAAATTTGTCTGAACCTTCAAAGGTGTCTTGTCAATTACAACGTGTTTCCACTCTAAATGTGTGATTTAAAGGAACCATTTGACAGACTCGAAATAATGAATTTGATTATCTGTTTGTAGGTTATGAAATTATATTGAATCACCCATTGCTACCATTGTCGACAGGTGTATAACCTCTTGACGTTGTTTGAATTTGAGAGACTCTGCCAAGAATGTGTCCGAGGTAATGTACATTTATGGTGTTGAATAAACAATTTCATATCCACGAACTTCTCCACAAACATATCAACGAACTTCGTCATAGTCCGAACACTCGATTAACTCTCTCAGTACCCATCCCTAACCCATCGAACGCAGCAAACTAAAGGAGTGACTATGTGGGCGCAGGTACAGGTACCTAGCAGACAATGCAGGTATTTTCTCTGTACAGTGATTTGTCCCCGTGGGCTACGGCAATCTCTCGGAAGGAAATGTGTGCTCTGTCTGTTATGTGTATGTGATACACACGCAGGCTCGACCACGCACGAACTAATATAAACATAAACAGACAAACACATTCAGATGCAGACACATGCAGACGCACATAGAGACATACACACACGCGCGAACACACAGACAGTCATAAACACACACAGGCATATATAGGCACACGCAGGCGCACACACCCAAACATAAAAAACGCAGAGCACGTGGTCAAGCCAACACACAGACCCTCAGACAGACGCAAAGACACGCATACAGAAGCAAACACACAATCACACACACACACACACACACACGTCAAGTCAAGTCGCTTTTATTGTCATTTGAACCATAACTGCTGGTACAGTGCACAATAAAAACGAAACAACGTTCCTCCAAGACCATGGTGCTACATGAAACAACACAAAACTACACTAGACTACATGAACCAACACAAAACTACACTAGACTACCTGAACCAACACAAAACTACACTAAACTACCTGAAACAACCCAAAACTACATTCTGAAACAACCCAAAACTATATTAGAATTCACACCTACACGGGACTACATCAAGTGCACAAAACAGTGCAAGACAATACAATAATTAATAAACAAGACAATAACCACAGTGAAGGACACATTGCAATATGATAATAAATATTATAAATGTAAATGTAAACAATGTAAACAATGTTATAGCAGAAATTGAGAAAGAAATGACCAAAAATTGCAAATAAGTGGAGTTGTGTTCAGTTGAGTGTCTGTGTGTATGTGTGTGTGTGTGTGTGTGTGTGTGTGTGTGTGTGTGTGTGTGTGTGTGTGTGTGTGTGTGTGTGTGTGTGTGTAGGTTGGTGACCGTCGAGACTCTGGGAATTGAGGAGTCTAATGGCTTGGGGGGAAATGTCGTTACACAGTCTGATCGTGAGAGCCCGAATGCTTCGGTCCCTTTTGCCAGATGGCAGGAGGGAGAAGAGTTTATATGAAGGGCGTGTGGGGTCCTTCACAATGCTGTTAGCTTTGTGGATATAGCGTGTGGTGTAATTGTCTGTAATGGCAGGAAGAGAGACCCCAGTGATCTTCTCAGCTGACCTCACTTTCCGCTGAAGTGTCTGCGATTCGAGACGGTGCAATTTCCGAACCAAGATCAGGATGCTCTCAATACAACCTCTGTAGAATGTGGTGAGGATGGGGGGTAGGAGATAGACTGTTCTCAGCCTTCGCAGAAAGTAGAGACGCTGCTGGGCTTTCCTTGCTATGGAGCTGGTTTTGAGGGACCAGGAGAGATTCTCCGCCAGGTGATCACCGAGAAATGTGGTACTCTTAACGATCTCTACGGAGGAGCCGTTGATGTTCAACGGAGAGTGGTCGCTCCATGCTCTCCTGAAGTCAACAACCATCTCTTCTGTTTTGTTCACATTGTTACGTACCCCGTAACTGGGTTGCCAAACCAGCAGAACGCTCGTTGGAGTCTGTGATTACTAGGATCTAATAAAGTTTTATTCAAGAAATAAGTAATACAGTACACTAATCGCAAGGAAATAAATGTAACAGGTTAGCAATGATAATACACACATATACACGGAAATAGGGTAATAGGAATCAATCAAGCTCTATCGTAGTCTAGGAGTAAAATGATCAGTCTAAAGTGAAGCAGAGTTCGGTGCAGTTCAGTGCAGTTCGAAGTAATCACTGTTGTACCGTTGGAGAGAGAGAGGGAGAGAGAGAGTGGGAGATGTAATTGGCTTCAGGCAGACCTTTTGATGTCTTCGCAGTTGGTTTCGTGCAGACGTTTTGATGTCTTCTAATCCCGCTGTGGTCACTGACTGTGACCCCTCCGTTCCGGATACGATCGTTCTTCCGCGGTGAACCCGGCACCCAAGCAAGGGCGGACACACATCCCAGGTTCCCACCGACCGTACCTTTAGACCCTGTGAGCCTCTGATCGATTCCCGCGAACCGGTCCACCAAACTCTCACCAACTTGTGGGGGCACACTGCTCTTTCCAGGGTCTCGTAGCGTGTCTCGTGCCTTAGCAAACCTGCTCTTTTATCCCCCTGCTGGGGTATCACCTGTCCATCAAACTTCAAGCAGTTCAGATTCAAAGCAACCGGTCTGTCAATATCTAAATTGTGTTTCTTTCTCGTTAATCACCCCCTTCTCTCTTATTAGCATTGTGAATGTTTCTCCATTGTCTTTCGTTATCTCTCTCATTAGCATCATCCGTCCGGTAGCTCTGCTTGGCGTCGCAGATGACACCCCCACCCTTAAAAGGATTTTTACCGGTGTAAAAATCATGGGCATGAATGCACATTATAAGATACACACTAATATACAGGTAGTCAACAGCTATTCGGTTAATACAGAGAACTTTAAGTTTTAACACCTTGACAGGCAATCAGCAATCACATTGTCCGTTCCTTTTATATGTTTTATCTTAATATCAAATTCCTGTAAGACCAGACTCCAACTTAGTAACAGTTTGTTTTTATCCTTCATTGTGGCCAAAAACACTAATGGATCGTGATCAGTGTAAATTATCAGTGGTTTCCGTGACGGACAAATATAAACTAAAAATGTTGTAATGCTAGTATGATTGCCAGTAATTCCTTCTCCACAGTGGAATAATTTCTCTGATGGACATTAAACTTCTTAAAAAAAATAAGCCACTGGGTGTTCGATCTTCTCTTAGTCGGTCTGCAACAGCACCACCCCTGCCACTTCGTCGCTAGCATCTGTTGTTATGGAAAAGGATTTTGAAAGGTCAGGCGCATTCAATACAGGGTGGTGACACAGAATCGCCTTCAGACTCTCGAAGGCTTTTCGACAAGGTTATTCCACACAAACTTCGCATTCTTCGGCAAGAGCTTAGTAAGAAGGAGGGTAATATCCGCAAAGTTTTTGCAAAACTTACGATAGTACCACACCATCCCCAAGAACCTTCTCAGGTCTCTCTTGTCCGTCGGGATCGGAACTTCAGAGCTAGCTTGCACCTTAGCCTGCATCGGTGCCAGCTGCCCCTGTCCGACCACATACCCCAGATAAGTGACCTTAGCGTGGCCGAACTCACTTTTCGAGAGGTTCACTGTCAGGTTGGCTTCAGACAGCCGTTTAAACAGTTCCTCTACTGCCACAATGTGCTCCTCCCACGTGTCACTCCAGACCAATAAATCGTCAATATACACTTCTGCGTTCTTTAACCTTTTTATCACTGAATTAATTATCCTTTGGAAGGTCCCTGGGGCGTTCTTCATGCCAAAAGGTAAAACATTGTACTCGTATAACCCCGATGGAGTGACAAATGCTGAGATTTCTCGAGCCTGGTCGGTTAAATGAACGCACCAGTACCCTTTTAGCAAATCGATCGTTGTGACGTACTTAGCTCTCCCCAATTTATCGATGCAATCGTCTACCCTTGGGATGGGATAAGCATCGGTTTGTGTGATGGCGTTCACCTTTCTGTAATCTGTACAGAATCGTATGCTCCCATCGGGTTTCGGGACAACCACACAGGGAGAAACCAATCCCGATTTGGATGGTCTAATAATACCTGTGGCTAGCATGTGTTCAATTTCTTTCTCCACTGGCTTGCCCTTCTCCAAGTTCATCCTATAGGGGTGTTGCTTAATAGGCTGGTCTGATGTAACGACAACATCATGTGCCGTCCCCTTGCATCGCCTCGGGGCATCTGGACATACAGCTTCATGCAGGTTAATTAGCTTTATCAGCGGCTCACTCTGTTCAGGGGTTAAGTGAGAGACCTTATCAGCAAAGTTGGCCAAAACAATAGAGTTCTCCAACCTGGTCGGCACCATATTTATCTTCTCAAGATGGGTTTTCCCCTTATCATTTGGCACCCCAGCCTCATTTATTTTTGTGATAACACCGACTAGATCTGCTTTCTGATCGTGGTAAGCTTATAACATATTAATATGTACTAATTGGGTCGGCTTACGTCTGTCCGGCGTTTCAATAACATAATTCAAAGGGTCTATCTTTTTAATCACTTTGCACGGACCGTGGAATCTCAAATGGAGGGGGTTGGTTACCACTAGAAACAGAACTAAGACCCTATCACCCACTTGAAACACTTGTTCACGGGCACGTCTATCATACCACTGTTTCATTTTAGTTTGGGTGTGTTGTAGATTTTCTTTGGCAAGGTCTCAGATCCTTTTAAGCCTCTCACAAAATCTTAAAACATAATCAATTTCATTGACTTGTACTGTCGGACTGGACAATTGCTCTTTCAGTAAGGTCAGAGGTCCTCTGGCCCGATGACCGAAGACGAGCTCGAATGGGCTGAACCCCGATGACACCTGAACCGTGTCCCTCACGGCAAATAACAGGAGAGGCTAGGCATCACCCAGTCCCTAGCTGGGGCCAGGTTAAAAATCTCGTCCCTATAAATGTTTGGCACTACCACCTGGTGTACCCCGCCCCCACTCCCCATCTGCGGCCACGGTATTTGGTCTCCACTTCCTCATCAGTACTCCCTCCTTCACATAATAGCCCACTGGTTCCTTTTTGTATTTCTGCTTCGGAGAGAGCTGTCTCCGTCAAAACCATCAGCTCCTCGTCTCGTTCCTGTGCTTGTATAAATTCCTTCCTCGCTAATGATCAATCTACCTTACTTTCACCCACTCCACTATGCTCATTCTTCACACTTTCTAACTCCTCCTGGTACAGGGCTGGTAAAAACGTCTCAGTTAAATCTATATTCGCTTCGGCAGCTTTTCTGGACATGCGCCGAGTTACTGCGCAAACGGGACAAATTTGTGAGTCCATGGGCGAGTTCTCAGTCCTGGCAGGCTGGCTTATCAATCTTACTGCTGGGTACACATCTCCACCTGCAAGATCGTTGCCGAGTAGAACCTCAACGTCTTCCATCGGTAATTCGGGCCTCACCCCGACCGTGACCGGTCCGGAGACCAAGTTGCTTTTCAGGTGTACCTGGTGCAAAGGTACTGCGTCAGTCCCTTCCCCAATACCTTTGACCTTGACCTCGCCAGTCTCGGTCTCTGAACTAAAGTCTAACACACTCTTTAATATCAATGACTGACAAGCTCCAGTGTCTCTCCAGATCCGTACTGGTACTGGATTTGACCCCTCCTTCACCGACGCCAATCCGGCCGAAATAAATTTCTCGCGCCCTTCCTGAACTCTATCAAACCTCTTCTCCACGAGAGGTTTGTTTGCCGGCTCAATACAGCCAGTCGGAACCGTCTTTTTACCTTTCCCCGTCTCCGTCTTTTGGGCAAAGCACCTGGACGCAAAGTGACCGGCTTTCCCACAATTATAGCATACGACCCCAGGAGACTTCCTACCAAACTGCTTCCTGTCTTCCTTATCCTTCTCACTAGTCCCCGGCTTACTTTCTGGCTTTTCCGGCGGACTCTCTCCGCCCTCTCGACTACCCTTCTGGTAGCTCCTACTCGGGGTAAACTTTGCTTTGTGTGTTAACGCGTACTCATCCGCTAACGTAGCAGTTGCGGCTAAGGTGTCTGCCTCTTTCTCATCTAGATAGGGCCTCATACCTTCAGGGACACAACCTTTAAATCAGTATTAGCTGTAGCAGTCTGTCATAATCCCCAGTGACCCCTTTCAAGGCGCACCAACGCTCACAATACATCTGCATCTCACGGGAAAACTCTAAATATGTGCGGCCACACTGCTTCCTCGAATTCCGGAACCTCTGCCGGTATGCCTCCGGGACCAACGCATAAATCCTGAGTATAGCCTCTTTCACCACATCATACCTCTAGGCATCTTCTGCTGACAACGCTGAGTAAGCTTGTTGAGCCTTCCCCTTAAGTACGCTCTGAAGCGAAACAGCCCACTTATCCCTCGGCCAGTTCTGACTTGCAGCGATTTTTCAAAATGTAGGAAGTACCGATCAACATCGGCCTCCTCAAATGGGGGAACCAACCTAACCGCCTGGGTCGCCCTGAACCCTTCACCTTGGTTCGGCAGTTGGCCCCTCTCTAGCGTCATCCTTAACTTCTCCAGCTCAAAATCCCTTTCCTTCTCTTTCTCTTCTCGTTCTAACTGCTCTGCTCTCTCTTCTCGTTCTAACTACTTTACTCGGACCTCGTGCTCGAGTCTTATTTTTTTTTCATCACCTGCTGCACTGCTTCTCCACCAGGTTTTCTCATAGACATCAACTCCAGCTCCCCGTAGAGAAACACACCTTTAGATACATAATGCTCAATGATAGCTCTGTGCATCTCCGCTCTCCTCGTTGTCGGCTTCCCCTTAAAAAGATTCCACCGTTTTGCAGCAGTCCGCAATTCTGATTTCCTGGCATCCTCTAATGACTCCAAGGATGGCGCCTTTAGAAATTCCTCAATCTCCATTTCTGCCGTTTGCCCTTTTTTTTCTTCCGGGAATTTTAACCCAATTAATTTACCCAGTCCCAATTTTTGACGTTCAAAATCCCGGACGAAATCCCCACTTATGTTACGTACCCCGTAACTGGGTTGCCAAACCAGCAGAAATGGAACGCTTGCTGGAGTCTGTGCTTACTAGGAAGTAATGAAGTTTTATTAAAGAAATAAGTAATACAGTACACTAATTGTAAGGATATAAATGTAACAGCTTAGCAATGATGATACACACATTTACACAGAACTAGGGTAACGGGAATCAACCAAGCTTTATCGCAGTCTAGGGGTAAAATGATCAGTCTTAAGTGAAGCAGAGTTCAGTTCAGTTCAGTTTAGTGCAGTTCGAAGTAGTCGCTGTTGTTGTACCGTTGGAGAGAGAGAGGGAGAGAGGGAGATGCAATTGGTTTCAGGCAGACCTTTTGATATCTTCGCAGTTGGTTTCGAGCAGACCTTTTCATGTCTTTTAATCCCGCTGTGGTCACCGACTGTGACCCCTCCGTTCCGGAAATGATCGTTCTTCCGCGGTGAACCCGGCACCCAGGCAAGGGCGGACATACACTCCAGGTTCCCACCGATCGTACCTTTACACCCTGTGATCCACTAGTCGGTTCCCGCGAACCGGTCCTCCGAACTCAAACCACTTGTGGGGGGCACACTTCTCTTTCCAGTGTCTCCTGGTGTGTCTCGTGCCTTAGCAAATCTGCTCCGTTTATCCCTCTGCTGGGGTATCACCTGTCCATCAAACTTCAAACAGTTCAGATTCAAAGCAACCGGTCTGTCAATATCTGAATGTGTTTCTTCCTCGTAATCTTTCTCTTCTCTCTTATTAGCATTTTGAATGTTTCTCCATTGTCTTCCGTTATCTCTCTGATTAGCATCATCCGTCCGGTAGCTCTGCTTGGCGTCGCACATGACAGAATACGATGTGTAGGGGTGTGCCTCAGGGATTTGTACATGGTCCAATGTTGTTTGTCATATATATTATTGATTTGGATGATGGGTGGTAAATTGGATTAGTAAGTATACAGATGATTCTAAGATAGTTGTGGATAATGAAATAGGTTTTCAAAGCTTGCAGAGAGATTTAGACCAGTTAGAAGAGTGGGCTGAAAAATGGCAGCTAGAGTTTAATGCTGAAAAATATGAGGTGATATATTTTGGTAGGACTAATCAAAATAGAACATACATGGTAAATGGTAGGACATTGAAGAATGCTGCAGAACAGAGGGATCCAGGAATAATAGTGCGTAGTTCTCTGAAGGTGGAATCTCATGTGGACAGGGTGGTGAAGGAAGCCTTTGGTATGCTGGCCTTTATGAATCACAGCACTGAGTATAGGAGTTGGGATGTAATGTTGATATTGTATAAGACATTGGTAAAGCCAAATTTGGAGCATTGTGTACAGTTCTGGTCACCGAATTATAGGAAAGTTGTCAATAAAAATGAGAGAGTACGAGGAGATTTACGAAAATGTTACCTGGGTTTCATCTCCTAAGTTACAGAGAAAGGTTGAACAAGTTAGATCTTTATTCTTTGGTGCGTAGGAGATTGAGGGGGCCTTGATAGAGGTGTTTAAAATTATGAAGGGGATTGATAGAGTCGACGTGGATAGGCTTTTTCCTTTGAGAATGGGGAAGACTCAAACAAAAGGACATGAGTTGAGAGTTAAAGGGCAAAAGTTTAGGGGTAACATGAGGGGGGAACTTCTTTACTCAGAGAGTGGTAGCTGTGTGGAACGAGCTTCCAGTAGAAGTGGTTGAGACAGGTTCGATGTTATAGTTTAAATTTAAATTGGATAGCTATATGGACAGGAAAGGAATGGAGGGTTATGGGCCGAGTGCAGGTCGGTGAGACGAGGTGAGAGTAAGAGTTCGGCACGGACTAGAGGGGCCGAGATGGCCTGTTTCCGTGCTGTAATTGTTTTATGTTTATATGGTTAAATATAGTTGCTTTAATCGTATGCAGTGTACAGTCTGTTATTTGTTACAGGGTAGCAAATTACACAGCATCCACACAAACTGGGGTTTGGGGTGGGATCGAGCCGTCTCAATCTCACGAGATTAGCGGGAATTGAGAGTGTTTGCCTTAGACTTTCGCAGCCAAGGAAACCAGGGTGTTTCACCGATATATCAGTGCATGTGGCCAGGCAGACAAAGATCAGAAGTTAGAGGAATGAGGAATTAAAGTGGCAGGAACAAGACAGTCAAGGATAAGCAGGAACGGTTACTCATCCGTCTGTCTTTTTCACAAAGCACAGGAGACGTGTCTTTCAACGTTCAATGAAGAACGCAAAATTAACAGATGTTCCACTCCATTACTGTTTTCTCTGGACGGACAGAAAATCTGTATGCGCATAGAACATCGAACAGAGATATTTACAGCACATTACAGGCTCTTCGGCCTGGAGCAGGGAGATCTACTCTAGAGGCTGCCTAGAATTTCGCTAGCACTTAGCCCGCTATTTTGCTCAGCTCCATGTCCCTGGATCAGAGTGGATGTACCTCATCTTGGACCAGGGCATAATGGTATCGAGGGAAAATCAGGGAAAGAATGTTCCCTTCACAATGCTGAAAGACGTGGAGTGGGAGAGAAAGAGAGAAAATAAAAAAGGATTTGTGAAGGTTGGTAGAATCTTGCTGATATTGAAGAGCATGAAGACCAGGCAAATCTCACCGTGCTGAACTGGTGAGAGTCGTGGGGAGAATATGCAGAGGAAATAATTGAAATATAGAAAGGAATTTCCCTATATTGGCAGAGAAGACTTCCCGAGAGACGGAACTTCAGAGAAACATGTGTGGACATCTTACAACATGGAAAAGTACGACGGAGACACGGTAACAGTAAGAATGTAACAAAGCTCTAAAGGAGGAGTATGACAGAGTGGAATGGATGCAGGAGGGCGGAGCTGAGGAGATCCATGGAGTAAATACAAGAAACAGAAATGAACTGAACCAAACTTACACACTGCGGACAGGATACATTAACACCCCAGGTGAGGTGTTAAGAAACGGGATAATTTAGAACTGTGACGGGAAGGATATCCTTTAGGAAATGTAGTGAATGTTAGTAACGTTTGATCCGAAATTCAGCAGAGTCGCAGTCTTTGAAATACTTCTTCGTTGCCATTTTTAATATAAAGTCAACGAGATTAGATGCGGAAGAAAACAAGAACTTCTTCGTGGGAAAATATTAGCCATGATAATGTCTCATTAAGGAATAGCTTCTGGTTGTATTTCATATGCCCACCCGGATTTCCGCGTATTTTCACAGTGTGATTGCTATTCCCCAGTTATTACCCAGGAGGCTATACTCTATTTGCCCCGTTTCGTTCTCCTAGAACCCTTTCACTTACGTGTCCCTTACCATATGGCTTGGAGCATTCTTGAGGATGAGTTTTTTGACGGGATGCGTATCTCGCCCAATTTTCCACTGAGAGAATTCTCAGAGTGGAAGGAATAGACAGGCTACGGAGCTGACGGATGGTACTGGGGAAATTTCACCTCAGGTAGCTGAAGGATGGACGTCCGTGGTGGAGGGAGGGCCATGCGGGCATGACTGAAAGAGCGCTGACCTCTGCGATCAGGGACTGATTCGGACGGAACATTGGAGAGATTTAGCTACAAAAGCAGGGGTCGCGTGCACCAACTATGTGCTCGATGTTTGCATCAAGTCTCGGCCACCAAACGAAATTCCGCCATTTCATCTTGTTGGATCCATTTTTCATCGCCTCCAATCTTTTCCCTTCTCCAGTTAAGCCCTGATCAATTAATAATTCTTTGACATCTGCCTTAAATATACCGCAAAAACGGCCTCCGCAACAGCCTGCGCAAAGAATTCCACAGATTCACCACTCTCTGATTAATGAGAATCCGCCTCATCTCCGTTCTAACAGGGCGCCTCTCTATTCTGAAGCAGTGACGTCTGGTTTTAGACTCTTCCAGAAGAGGGAGCGTCCTCTCCACGTCCAGTCTATCAAGGCTTTTTATCATTCGATCTGTTTCATTAGGTCACCCCTCAGACTTCTGAATTCCAGTGAATTATAGACCCAAAGTCCTCCAGCGCTCTTTATTTGACAAGCTACTGAATCCTGGAATAATATTTATGAACCTCCGCTGAAACATCTCCAGTCTCAGCACATCCAATCTAGGACAAGCAGCCCAGAACTGTGCACAATACTCCAAGTGTGGCCTCACCAGTGCTTCTTGAAGTCTCAATATTAAATTTTTGCTTTTATGTTCTAGTCCGCTTTAAATGGGCTAACATTGCATTTGCCATCCTTATCGCAGACCCAATCAAATAATCAACTTTTAAGGACTCTTGTACAAGGTCACCCAAGCCCCTTCGCGTCTCTGTATTTTCTCTCCATTTAAAAAAAAAATTAATTTCTTTTACCAGAGTGCATGACCATGACTTCCCCGACACAGTATTCCAT